>NC_086447.1:16119846-16419846 GCF_028390025.1 Pseudophryne corroboree
TTCACCCTTAAAGAAAGATTTTCTTAACTTCTTACCTGTGTGCTGATTAGATATCACCTGGTTTTCACATTAAACAGATTCCCACTTGAGAAAGCAGCAAGGATGCAGTGAGGTTTATGTTTCCTGGTGTCAACCTGTATTATTTCAGTGGACATTGTAATGAGGATGCATCTTGCTGCCTTTCCAATGAAGCAAGTTTTAATCAGTAATAGGTGAAAAACCATTCCTACAAAGGTGTTAATCAGAGACTTGGCTTTGTGGACACTTTTCAGAGAGCAAATGTGTTAGCATAAAAATAAAGCCATAAAATGGAGAGCTGATTAATCACTCAATTGGATTTCTCTGCCTGCATATTTTTTTTTCTCTGCAACCCCAATGCTTAATTGTGCTTCCTGTTTTTTATAAAATGACTTAATCAAATCTGACTCTGATTGCATCAGAGAAGGCCAGGTACCTTACACCATAAAAGGTGGTTTGAAATTTTGACTTGTCTACTTAAAGATCACCAAAATTTGATCACAAGGTCAATTACGTCCCCGGGTGGGATTGAACCACCAACCTTTCGGTTAACAGCCGAATGCGCTAACCGATTGCGCCACAGAGACAGCTTGCAAAAGCATGTACTGACAAAGGCTAAAAAGCATTCATCTAGAAAGTTTCCTAGAAAAAGGTTAAAAAGGCAATAATCTGGAGAGTTTTGCAAGATTTTTCTTCCATTGACCAACGAAGAAACACATTGGTACTTTCACATGATGAGTGAGTTCTTCAGGATCTCTGACACTTACATGAGCAGCAGAGTGGCGCAGCGGAAGCGTGCTGGGCCCATAACCCAGAGGTCGGTGGATCGAAACCATCCTTTGCTATGTGCACTTATTTTTTTGTTAATTAAATTCTTCCAAAACTGGAATTGATATTTTGACTCTTTTATTTTTACTTAAAGTACAATAACTTTTAACATTTTAATTTGTTTTAATAGTATATTGACAGCATTGTTTTCTTTCAGAAATCCACTTAATTTTCTTTACCCTATTACTGAAATGGTAATTGACAAAAACAAGCTACATTGTCACCAGAAGAGCAATGCAAAATGTACAATTGATATTTCAAAATCATCTTTCCAGCTTGAATTTCAATGATGCATTGGGGCAACGATTTTGTGAGAAACATCTTCACCCTTAAAGAAAGATTTTCTTAACTTCTTACCTGTGTGCTGATTAGATATCACCTGGTTTTCACATTAAACAGATTCCCACTTGAGAAAGCAGCAAGGATGCAGTGAGGTTTATGTTTCCTGGTGTCAACCTGCATTATTTCAGTGGACATTGTAATGAGGATGCATCTTGCTGCCTTTCCAATGAAGCAAGTTTTAATCAGTAATAGGTGAAAAACCATTCCTACAAAGGTGTTAATCAGAGACTTGGCTTTGTGGACACTTTTCAGAGAGCAAATGTGTTAGCATAAAAATAAAGCCATAAAATGGAGAGCTGATTAATCACTCAATTGGATTTCTCTGCCTGCATATTTTTTTTTCTCTGCAACCCCAATGCTAAATTGTGCTTCCTGTTTTTTATAAAATGACTTAATCAAATCTGACTCTGATTGCATCAGAGAAGGCCAGGTACCTTACACCATAAAAGGTGGTTTGAAATTTTGACTTGTCTACTTAAAGATCACCAAAATTTGATCACAAGGTCAATTACGTCCCCGGGTGGGATTGAACCACCAACCTTTCGGTTAACAGCCGAATGCGCTAACCGATTGCGCCACAGAGACAGCTTGCAAAAGCATGTACTGACAAAGGCTAAAAAGCATTCATCTAGAAAGTTTCCTAGAAAAAGGTTAAAAAGGCAATAATCTGGAGAGTTTTGCAAGATTTTTCTTCCATTGACCAACGAAGAAACACATTGGTACTTTCACATGATGAGTGAGTTCTTCAGGATCTCTGACACTTACATGAGCAGCAGAGTGGCGCAGCGGAAGCGTGCTGGGCCCATAACCCAGAGGTCGGTGGATCGAAACCATCCTTTGCTATGTGCACTTATTTTTTTGTTAATTAAATTCTTCCAAAACTGGAATTGATATTTTGACTCTTTTATTTTTACTTAAAGTACAATAACTTTTAACATTTTAATTTGTTTTAATAGTATATTGACAGCATTGTTTTCTTTCAGAAATCCACTTAATTTTCTTTACCCTATTACTGAAATGGTAATTGACAAAAACAAGCTACATTGTCACCAGAAGAGCAATGCAAAATGTACAATTGATATTTCAAAATCATCTTTCCAGCTTGAATTTCAATGATGCATTGGGGCAACGATTTTGTGAGAAACATCTTCACCCTTAAAGAAAGATTTTCTTAACTTCTTACCTGTGTGCTGATTAGATATCACCTGGTTTTCACATTAAACAGATTCCCACATGAGAAAGCAGCAAGGATGCAGTGAGGTTTATGTTTCCTGGTGTCAACCTGTATTATTTCAGTGGACATTGTAATGAGGATGCATCTTGCTGCCTTTCCAATGAAGCAAGTTTTAATCAGTAATAGGTGAAAAACCATTCCTACAAAGGTGTTAATCAGAGACTTGGCTTTGTGGACACTTTTCAGAGAGCAAATGTGTTAGCATAAAAATAAAGCCATAAAATGGAGAGCTGATTAATCACTCAATTGGATTTCTCTGCCTGCATATTTTTTTTTCTCTGCAACCCCAATGCTAAATTGTGCTTCCTGTTTTTTATAAAATGACTTAATCAAATCTGACTCTGATTGCATCAGAGAAGGCCAGGTACCTTACACCATAAAAAGTGGTTTGAAATTTTGACTTGTCTACTTAAAGATCACCAAAATTTGATCACAAGGTCAATTACGTCCCCGGGTGGGATTGAACCACCAACCTTTCGGTTAACAGCCGAATGCGCTAACCGATTGCGCCACAGAGACAGCTTGCAAAAGCATGTACTGACAAAGGCTAAAAAGCATTCATCTAGAAAGTTTCCTAGAAAAAGGTTAAAAAGGCAATAATCTGGAGAGTTTTGCAAGATTTTTCTTCCATTGACCAACGAAGAAACACATTGGTACTTTCACATGATGAGTGAGTTCTTCAGGATCTCTGACACTTACATGAGCAGCAGAGTGGCGCAGCGGAAGCGTGCTGGGCCCATAACCCAGAGGTCGGTGGATCGAAACCATCCTTTGCTATGTGCACTTATTTTTTTGTTAATTAAATTCTTCCAAAACTGGAATTGATATTTTGACTCTTTTATTTTTACTTAAAGTACAATAACTTTTAACATTTTAATTTGTTTTAATAGTATATTGACAGCATTGTTTTCTTTCAGAAATCCACTTAATTTTCTTTACCCTATTACTGAAATGGTAATTGACAAAAACAAGCTACATTGTCACCAGAAGAGCAATGCAAAATGTACAATTGATATTTCAAAATCATCTTTCCAGCTTGAATTTCAATGATGCATTGGGGCAACGATTTTGTGAGAAACATCTTCACCCTTAAAGAAAGATTTTCTTAACTTCTTACCTGTGTGCTGATTAGATATCACCTGGTTTTCACATTAAACAGATTCCCACATGAGAAAGCAGCAAGGATGCAGTGAGGTTTATGTTTCCTGGTGTCAACCTGTATTATTTCAGTGGACATTGTAATGAGGATGCATCTTGCTGCCTTTCCAATGAAGCAAGTTTTAATCAGTAATAGGTGAAAAACCATTCCTACAAAGGTGTTAATCAGAGACTTGGCTTTGTGGACACTTTTCAGAGAGCAAATGTGTTAGCATAAAAATAAAGCCATAAAATGGAGAGCTGATTAATCACTCAATTGGATTTCTCTGCCTGCATATTTTTTTTTCTCTGCAACCCCAATGCTAAATTGTGCTTCCTGTTTTTTATAAAATGACTTAATCAAATCTGACTCTGATTGCATCAGAGAAGGCCAGGTACCTTACACCATAAAAGGTGGTTTGAAATTTTGACTTGTCTACTTAAAGATCAGCAAAATTTGATCACAAGGTCAATTACGTCCCCGGGTGGGATTGAACCACCAACCTTTCGGTTAACAGCCGAATGCGCTAACCGATTGCGCCACAGAGACAGCTTGCAAAAGCATGTACTGACAAAGGCTAAAAAGCATTCATCTAGAAAGTTTCCTAGAAAAAGGTTAAAAAGGCAATAATCTGGAGAGTTTTGCAAGATTTTTCTTCCATTGACCAACGAAGAAACACATTGGTACTTTCACATGATGAGTGAGTTCTTCAGGATCTCTGACACTTACATGAGCAGCAGAGTGGCGCAGCGGAAGCGTGCTGGGCCCATAACCCAGAGGTCGGTGGATCGAAACCATCCTTTGCTATGTGCACTTATTTTTTTGTTAATTAAATTCTTCCAAAACTGGAATTGATATTTTGACTCTTTTATTTTTACTTAAAGTACAATAACTTTTAACATTTTAATTTGTTTTAAGAGTATATTGACAGCATTGTTTTCTTTCAGAAATCCACTTAATTTTCTTTACCCTATTACTGAAATGGTAATTGACAAAAACAAGCTACATTGTCACCAGAAGAGCAATGCAAAATGTACAATTGATATTTCAAAATCATCTTTCCAGCTTGAATTTCAATGATGCATTGGGGCAACGATTTTGTGAGAAACATCTTCACCCTTAAAGAAAGATTTTCTTAACTTCTTACCTGTGTGCTGATTAGATATCACCTGGTTTTCACATTAAACAGATTCCCACGTGAGAAAGCAGCAAGGATGCAGTGAGGTTTATGTTTCCTGGTGTCAACCTGTATTATTTCAGTGGACATTGTAATGAGGATGCATCTTGCTGCCTTTCCAATGAAGCAAGTTTTAATCAGTAATAGGTGAAAAACCATTCCTACAAAGGTGTTAATCAGAGACTTGGCTTTGTGGACACTTTTCAGAGAGCAAATGTGTTAGCATAAAAATAAAGCCATAAAATGGAGAGCTGATTAATCACTCAATTGGATTTCTCTGCCTGCATATTTTTTTTTCTCTGCAACCCCAATGCTAAATTGTGCTTCCTGTTTTTTATAAAATGACTTAATCAAATCTGACTCTGATTGCATCAGAGAAGGCCAGGTACCTTACACCATAAAAGGTGGTTTGAAATTTTGACTTGTCTACTTAAAGATCACCAAAATTTGATCACAAGGTCAATTACGTCCCCGGGTGGGATTGAACCACCAACCTTTCGGTTAACAGCCGAATGCGCTAACCGATTGCGCCACAGAGACAGCTTGCAAAAGCATGTACTGACAAAGGCTAAAAAGCATTCATCTAGAAAGTTTCCTAGAAAAAGGTTAAAAAGGCAATAATCTGGAGAGTTTTGCAAGATTTTTCTTCCATTGACCAACGAAGAAACACATTGGTACTTTCACATGATGAGTGAGTTCTTCAGGATCTCTGACACTTACATGAGCAGCAGAGTGGCGCAGCGCAAGCGTGCTGGGCCCATAACCCAGAGGTCGGTGGATCGAAACCATCCTTTGCTATGTGCACTTATTTTTTTGTTAATTAAATTCTTCCAAAACTGGAATTGATATTTTGACTCTTTTATTTTTACTTAAAGTACAATAACTTTTAACATTTTAATTTGTTTTAATAGTATATTGACAGCATTGTTTTCTTTCAGAAATCCACTTAATTTTCTTTACCCTATTACTGAAATGGTAATTGACAAAAACAAGCTACATTGTCACCAGAAGAGCAATGCAAAATGTACAATTGATATTTCAAAATCATCTTTCCAGCTTGAATTTCAATGATGCATTGGGGCAACGATTTTGTGAGAAACATCTTCACCCTTAAAGAAAGATTTTCTTAACTTCTTACCTGTGTGCTGATTAGATATCACCTGGTTTTCACATTAAACAGATTCCCACTTGAGAAAGCAGCAAGGATGCAGTGAGGTTTATGTTTCCTGGTGTCAACCTGCATTATTTCAGTGGACATTGTAATGAGGATGCATCTTGCTGCCTTTCCAATGAAGCAAGTTTTAATCAGTAATAGGTGAAAAACCATTCCTACAAAGGTGTTAATCAGAGACTTGGCTTTGTGGACACTTTTCAGAGAGCAAATGTGTTAGCATAAAAATAAAGCCATGAAATGGAGAGCTGATTAATCACTCAATTGGATTTCTCTGCCTGCATATTTTTTTTTCTCTGCAACCCCAATGCTAAATTGTGCTTCCTGTTTTTTATAAAATGACTTAATCAAATCTGACTCTGATTGCATCAGAGAAGGCCAGGTACCTTACACCATAAAAGGTGGTTTGAAATTTTGACTTGTCTACTTAAAGATCAGCAAAATTTGATCACAAGGTCAATTACGTCCCCGGGTGGGATTGAACCACCAACCTTTCGGTTAACAGCCGAATGCGCTAACCGATTGCGCCACAGAGACAGCTTGCAAAAGCATGTACTGACAAAGGCTAAAAAGCATTCATCTAGAAAGTTTCCTAGAAAAAGGTTAAAAAGGCAATAATCTGGAGAGTTTTGCAAGATTTTTCTTCCATTGACCAACGAAGAAACACATTGGTACTTTCACATGATGAGTGAGTTCTTCAGGATCTCTGACACTTACATGAGCAGCAGAGTGGCGCAGCGGAAGCGTGCTGGGCCCATAACCCAGAGGTCGGTGGATCGAAACCATCCTTTGCTATGTGCACTTATTTTTTTGTTAATTAAATTCTTCCAAAACTGGAATTGATATTTTGACTCTTTTATTTTTACTTAAAGTACAATAACTTTTAACATTTTAATTTGTTTTCATAGTATATTGACAGCATTGTTTTCTTTCAGAAATCCACTTAATTTTCTTTACCCTATTACTGAAATGGTAATTGACAAAAACAAGCTACATTGTCACCAGAAGAGCAATGCAAAATGTACAATTGATATTTCAAAATCATCTTTCCAGCTTGAATTTCAATGATGCATTGGGGCAACGATTTTGTGAGAAACATCTTCACCCTTAAAGAAAGATTTTCTTAACTTCTTACCTGTGTGCTGATTAGATATCACCTGGTTTTCACATTAAACAGATTCCCACGTGAGAAAGCAGCAAGGATGCAGTGAGGTTTATGTTTCCTGGTGTCAACCTGTATTATTTCAGTGGACATTGTAATGAGGATGCATCTTGCTGCCTTTCCAATGAAGCAAGTTTTAATCAGTAATAGGTGAAAAACCATTCCTACAAAGGTGTTAATCAGAGACTTGGCTTTGTGGACACTTTTCAGAGAGCAAATGTGTTAGCATAAAAATAAAGCCATAAAATGGAGAGCTGATTAATCACTCAATTGGATTTCTCTGCCTGCATATTTTTTTTTCTCTGCAACCCCAATGCTAAATTGTGCTTCCTGTTTTTTATAAAATGACTTAATCAAATCTGACTCTGATTGCATCAGAGAAGGCCAGGTACCTTACACCATAAAAGGTGGTTTGAAATTTTGACTTGTCTACTTAAAGATCACCAAAATTTGATCACAAGGTCAATTACGTCCCCGGGTGGGATTGAACCACCAACCTTTCGGTTAACAGCCGAATGCGCTAACCGATTGCGCCACAGAGACAGCTTGCAAAAGCATGTACTGACAAAGGCTAAAAAGCATTCATCTAGAAAGTTTCCTAGAAAAAGGTTAAAAAGGCAATAATCTGGAGAGTTTTGCAAGATTTTTCTTCCATTGACCAACGAAGAAACACATTGGTACTTTCACATGATGAGTGAGTTCTTCAGGATCTCTGACACTTACATGAGCAGCAGAGTGGCGCAGCGCAAGCGTGCTGGGCCCATAACCCAGAGGTCGGTGGATCGAAACCATCCTTTGCTATGTGCACTTATTTTTTTGTTAATTAAATTCTTCCAAAACTGGAATTGATATTTTGACTCTTTTATTTTTACTTAAAGTACAATAACTTTTAACATTTTAATTTGTTTTAATAGTATATTGACAGCATTGTTTTCTTTCAGAAATCCACTTAATTTTCTTTACCCTATTACTGAAATGGTAATTGACAAAAACAAGCTACATTGTCACCAGAAGAGCAATGCAAAATGTACAATTGATATTTCAAAATCATCTTTCCAGCTTGAATTTCAATGATGCATTGGGGCAACGATTTTGTGAGAAACATCTTCACCCTTAAAGAAAGATTTTCTTAACTTCTTACCTGTGTGCTGATTAGATATCACCTGGTTTTCACATTAAACAGATTCCCACTTGAGAAAGCAGCAAGGATGCAGTGAGGTTTATGTTTCCTGGTGTCAACCTGCATTATTTCAGTGGACATTGTAATGAGGATGCATCTTGCTGCCTTTCCAATGAAGCAAGTTTTAATCAGTAATAGGTGAAAAACCATTCCTACAAAGGTGTTAATCAGAGACTTGGCTTTGTGGACACTTTTCAGAGAGCAAATGTGTTAGCATAAAAATAAAGCCATGAAATGGAGAGCTGATTAATCACTCAATTGGATTTCTCTGCCTGCATATTTTTTTTTCTCTGCAACCCCAATGCTAAATTGTGCTTCCTGTTTTTTATAAAATGACTTAATCAAATCTGACTCTGATTGCATCAGAGAAGGCCAGGTACCTTACACCATAAAAGGTGGTTTGAAATTTTGACTTGTCTACTTAAAGATCAGCAAAATTTGATCACAAGGTCAATTACGTCCCCGGGTGGGATTGAACCACCAACCTTTCGGTTAACAGCCGAATGCGCTAACCGATTGCGCCACAGAGACAGCTTGCAAAAGCATGTACTGACAAAGGCTAAAAAGCATTCATCTAGAAAGTTTCCTAGAAAAAGGTTAAAAAGGCAATAATCTGGAGAGTTTTGCAAGATTTTTCTTCCATTGACCAACGAAGAAACACATTGGTACTTTCACATGATGAGTGAGTTCTTCAGGATCTCTGACACTTACATGAGCAGCAGAGTGGCGCAGCGGAAGCGTGCTGGGCCCATAACCCAGAGGTCGGTGGATCGAAACCATCCTTTGCTATGTGCACTTATTTTTTTGTTAATTAAATTCTTCCAAAACTGGAATTGATATTTTGACTCTTTTATTTTTACTTAAAGTACAATAACTTTTAACATTTTAATTTGTTTTCATAGTATATTGACAGCATTGTTTTCTTTCAGAAATCCACTTAATTTTCTTTACCCTATTACTGAAATGGTAATTGACAAAAACAAGCTACATTGTCACCAGAAGAGCAATGCAAAATGTACAATTGATATTTCAAAATCATCTTTCCAGCTTGAATTTCAATGATGCATTGGGGCAACGATTTTGTGAGAAACATCTTCACCCTTAAAGAAAGATTTTCTTAACTTCTTACCTGTGTGCTGATTAGATATCACCTGGTTTTCACATTAAACAGATTCCCACTTGAGAAAGCAGCAAGGATGCAGTGAGGTTTATGTTTCCTGGTGTCAACCTGTATTATTTCAGTGGACATTGTAATGAGGATGCATCTTGCTGCCTTTCCAATGAAGCAAGTTTTAATCAGTAATAGGTGAAAAACCATTCCTACAAAGGTGTTAATCAGAGACTTGGCTTTGTGGACACTTTTCAGAGAGCAAATGTGTTAGCATAAAAATAAAGCCATAAAATGGAGAGCTGATTAATCACTCAATTGGATTTCTCTGCCTGCATATTTTTTTTTCTCTGCAACCCCAATGCTAAATTGTGCTTCCTGTTTTTTATAAAATGACTTAATCAAATCTGACTCTGATTGCATCAGAGAAGGCCAGGTACCTTACACCATAAAAGGTGGTTTGAAATTTTGACTTGTCTACTTAAAGATCACCATAATTTGATCACAAGGTCAATTACGTCCCCGGGTGGGATTGAACCACCAACCTTTCGGTTAACAGCCGAATGCGCTAACCGATTGCGCCACAGAGACAGCTTGCAAAAGCATGTACTGACAAAGGCTAAAAAGCATTCATCTAGAAAGTTTCCTAGAAAAAGGTTCAAAAGGCAATAATCTGGAGAGTTTTGCAAGATTTTTCTTCCATTGACCAACGAAGAAACACATTGGTACTTTCACATGATGAGTGAGTTCTTCAGGATCTCTGACACTTACTTGAGCAGCAGAGTGGCGCAGCGGAAGCGTGCTGTGCCCATAACCCAGAGGTCGGTGGATCGAAACCATCCTTTGCTATGTGCACTTATTTTTTTGTTAATTAAATTCTTCCAAAACTGGAATTGATATTTTGACTCTTTTATTTTTACTTAAAGTACAATAACTTTTAACATTTTAATTTGTTTTAATAGTATATTGACAGCATTGTTTTCTTTCAGAAATCCACTTAATTTTCTTTACCCTATTACTGAAATGGTAATTGACAAAAACAAGCTACATTGTCACCAGAAGAGCAATGCAAAATGTACAATTGATATTTCAAAATCATCTTTCCAGCTTGAATTTCAATGATGCATTGGGGCAACGATTTTGTGAGAAACATCTTCACCCTTAAAGAAAGATTTTCTTAACTTCTTACCTGTGTGCTGATTAGATATCACCTGGTTTTCACATTAAACAGATTCCCACGTGAGAAAGCAGCAAGGATGCAGTGAGGTTTATGTTTCCTGGTGTCAACCTGTATTATTTCAGTGGACATTGTAATGAGGATGCATCTTGCTGCCTTTCCAATGAAGCAAGTTTTAATCAGTAATAGGTGAAAAACCATTCCTACAAAGGTGTTAATCAGAGACTTGGCTTTGTGGACACTTTTCAGAGAGCAAATGTGTTAGCATAAAAATAAAGCCATAAAATGGAGAGCTGATTAATCACTCAATTGGATTTCTCTGCCTGCATATTTTTTTTTCTCTGCAACCCCAATGCTAAATTGTGCTTCCTGTTTTTTATAAAATGACTTAATCAAATCTGACTCTGATTGCATCAGAGAAGGCCAGGTACCTTACACCATAAAAGGTGGTTTGAAATTTTGACTTGTCTACTTAAAGATCACCAAAATTTGATCACAAGGTCAATTACGTCCCCGGGTGGGATTGAACCACCAACCTTTCGGTTAACAGCCGAATGCGCTAACCGATTGCGCCACAGAGACAGCTTGCAAAAGCATGTACTGACAAAGGCTAAAAAGCATTCATCTAGAAAGTTTCCAAGAAAAAGGTTAAAAAGGCAATAATCTGGAGAGTTTTGCAAGATTTTTCTTCCATTGACCAACGAAGAAACACATTGGTACTTTCACATGATGAGTGAGTTCTTCAGGATCTCTGACACTTACATGAGCAGCAGAGTGGCGCAGCGCAAGCGTGCTGGGCCCATAACCCCGAGGTCGGTGGATCGAAACCATCCTTTGCTATGTGCACTTATTTTTTTGTTAATTAAATTCTTCCAAAACTGGAATTGATATTTTGACTCTTTTATTTTTACTTAAAGTACAATAACTTTTAACATTTTAATTTGTTTTAATAGTATATTGACAGCATTGTTTTCTTTCAGAAATCCACTTAATTTTCTTTACCCTATTACTGAAATGGTAATTGACAAAAACAAGCTACATTGTCACCAGAAGAGCAATGCAAAATGTACAATTGATATTTCAAAATCATCTTTCCAGCTTGAATTTCAATGATGCATTGGGGCAACGATTTTGTGAGAAACATCTTCACCCTTAAAGAAAGATTTTCTTAACTTCTTACCTGTGTGCTGATTAGATATCACCTGGTTTTCACATTAAACAGATTCCCACATGAGAAAGCAGCAAGGATGCAGTGAGGTTTATGTTTCCTGGTGTCAACCTGTATTATTTCAGTGGACATTGTAATGAGGATGCATCTTGCTGCCTTTCCAATGAAGCAAGTTTTAATCAGTAATAGGTGAAAAACCATTCCTACAAAGGTGTTAATCAGAGACTTGGCTTTGTGGACACTTTTCAGAGAGCAAATGTGTTAGCATAAAAATAAAGCCATAAAATGGAGAGCTGATTAATCACTCAATTGGATTTCTCTGCCTGCATATTTTTTTTTCTCTGCAACCCCAATGCTAAATTGTGCTTCCTGTTTTTTATAAAATGACTTAATCAAATCTGACTCTGATTGCATCAGAGAAGGCCAGGTACCTTACACCATAAAAGGTGGTTTGAAATTTTGACTTGTCTACTTAAAGATCAGCAAAATTTGATCACAAGGTCAATTACGTCCCCGGGTGGGATTGAACCACCAACCTTTCGGTTAACAGCCGAATGCGCTAACCGATTGCGCCACAGAGACAGCTTGCAAAAGCATGTACTGACAAAGGCTAAAAAGCATTCATCTAGAAAGTTTCCTAGAAAAAGGTTAAAAAGGCAATAATCTGGAGAGTTTTGCAAGATTTTTCTTCCATTGACCAACGAAGAAACACATTGGTACTTTCACATGATGAGTGAGTTCTTCAGGATCTCTGACACTTACATGAGCAGCAGAGTGGCGCAGCGGAAGCGTGCTGGGCCCATAACCCCGAGGTCGGTGGATCGAAACCATCCTTTGCTATGTGCACTTATTTTTTTGTTAATTAAATTCTTCCAAAACTGGAATTGATATTTTGACTCTTTTATTTTTACTTAAAGTACAATAACTTTTAACATTTTAATTTGTTTTAATAGTATATTGACAGCATTGTTTTCTTTCAGAAATCCACTTAATTTTCTTTACCCTATTACTGAAATGGTAATTGACAAAAACAAGCTACATTGTCACCAGAAGAGCAATGCAAAATGTACAATTGATATTTCAAAATCATCTTTCCAGCTTGAATTTCAATGATGCATTGGGGCAACGATTTTGTGAGAAACATCTTCACCCTTAAAGAAAGATTTTCTTAACTTCTTACCTGTGTGCTGATTAGATATCACCTGGTTTTCACATTAAACAGATTCCCACGTGAGAAAGCAGCAAGGATGCAGTGAGGTTTATGTTTCCTGGTGTCAACCTGTATTATTTCAGTGGACATTGTAATGAGGATGCATCTTGCTGCCTTTCCAATGAAGCAAGTTTTAATCAGTAATAGGTGAAAAACCATTCCTACAAAGGTGTTAATCAGAGACTTGGCTTTGTGGACACTTTTCAGAGAGCAAATGTGTTAGCATAAAAATAAAGCCATAAAATGGAGAGCTGATTAATCACTCAATTGGATTTCTCTGCCTGCATATTTTTTTTTCTCTGCAACCCCAATGCTAAATTGTGCTTCCTGTTTTTTATAAAATGACTTAATCAAATCTGACTCTGATTGCATCAGAGAAGGCCAGGTACCTTACACCATAAAAGGTGGTTTGAAATTTTGACTTGTCTACTTAAAGATCAGCAAAATTTGATCACAAGGTCAATTACGTCCCCGGGTGGGATTGAACCACCAACCTTTCGGTTAACAGCCGAATGCGCTAACCGATTGCGCCACAGAGACAGCTTGCAAAAGCATGTACTGACAAAGGCTAAAAAGCATTCATCTAGAAAGTTTCCTAGAAAAAGGTTAAAAAGGCAATAATCTGGAGAGTTTTGCAAGATTTTTCTTCCATTGACCAACGAAGAAACACATTGGTACTTTCACATGATGAGTGAGTTCTTCAGGATCTCTGACACTTACATGAGCAGCAGAGTGGCGCAGCGCAAGCGTGCTGGGCCCATAACCCCGAGGTCGCTGGATCGAAACCATCCTTTGCTATGTGCACTTATTTTTTTGTTAATTAAATTCTTCCAAAACTGGAATTGATATTTTGACTCTTTTATTTTTACTTAAAGTACAATAACTTTTAACATTTTAATTTGTTTTAATAGTATATTGACAGCATTGTTTTCTTTCAGAAATCCACTTAATTTTCTTTACCCTATTACTGAAATGGTAATTGACAAAAACAAGCTACATTGTCACCAGAAGAGCAATGCAAAATGTACAATTGATATTTCAAAATCATCTTTCCAGCTTGAATTTCAATGATGCATTGGGGCAACGATTTTGTGAGAAACATCTTCACCCTTAAAGAAAGATTTTCTTAACTTCTTACCTGTGTGCTGATTAGATATCACCTGGTTTTCACATTAAACAGATTCCCACTTGAGAAAGCAGCAAGGATGCAGTGAGGTTTATGTTTCCTGGTGTCAACCTGTATTATTTCAGTGGACATTGTAATGAGGATGCATCTTGCTGCCTTTCCAATGAAGCAAGTTTTAATCAGTAATAGGTGAAAAACCATTCCTACAAAGGTGTTAATCAGAGACTTGGCTTTGTGGACACTTTTCAGAGAGCAAATGTGTTAGCATAAAAATAAAGAAATAAAATGGAGAGCTGATTAATCACTCAATTGGATTTCTCTGCCTGCATATTTTTTTTTCTCTGCAACCCCAATGCTAAATTGTGCTTCCTGTTTTTTATAAAATGACTTAATCAAATCTGACTCTGATTGCATCAGAGAAGGCCAGGTACCTTACACCATAAAAGGTGGTTTGAAATTTTGACTTGTCTACTTAAAGATCACCAAAATTTGATCACAAGGTCAATTACGTCCCCGGGTGGGATTGAACCACCAACCTTTCGGTTAACAGCCGAATGCGCTAACCGATTGCGCCACAGAGACAGCTTGCAAAAGCATGTACTGACAAAGGCTAAAAAGCATTCATCTAGAAAGTTTCCTAGAAAAAGGTTAAAAAGGCAATAATCTGGAGAGTTTTGCAAGATTTTTCTTCCATTGACCAACGAAGAAACACATTGGTACTTTCACATGATGAGTGTGTTCTTCAGGATCTCTGACACTAACATGAGCAGCAGAGTGGCGCAGCGGAAGCGTGCTGGGCCCATAACCCAGAGGTCGGTGGATCGAAACCATCCTTTGCTATGTGCACTTATTTTTTTGTTAATTAAATTCTTCCAAAACTGGAATTGATATTTTGACTCTTTTATTTTTACTTAAAGTACAATAACTTTTAACATTTTAATTTGTTTTAATAGTATATTGACAGCATTGTTTTCTTTCAGAAATCCACTTAATTTTCTTTACCCTATTACTGAAATGGTAATTGACAAAAACAAGCTACATTGTCACCAGAAGAGCAATGCAAAATGTACAATTGATATTTCAAAATCATCTTTCCAGCTTGAATTTCAATGATGCATTGGGGCAACGATTTTGTGAGAAACATCTTCACCCTTAAAGAAAGATTTTCTTAACTTCTTACCTGTGTGCTGATTAGATATCACCTGGTTTTCACATTAAACAGATTCCCACATGAGAAAGCAGCAAGGATGCAGTGAGGTTTATGTTTCCTGGTGTCAACCTGTATTATTTCAGTGGACATTGTAATGAGGATGCATCTTGCTGCCTTTCCAATGAAGCAAGTTTTAATCAGTAATAGGTGAAAAACCATTCCTACAAAGGTGTTAATCAGAGACTTGGCTTTGTGGACACTTTTCAGAGAGCAAATGTGTTAGCATAAAAATAAAGCCATAAAATGGAGAGCTGATTAATCACTCAATTGGATTTCTCTGCCTGCATATTTTTTTTTCTCTGCAACCCCAATGCTAAATTGTGCTTCCTGTTTTTTATAAAATGACTTAATCAAACCTGACTCTGATTGCATCAGAGAAGGCCAGGTACCTTACACCATAAAAGGTGGTTTGAAATTTTGACTTGTCTACTTAAAGATCACCAAAATTTGATCACAAAGTCAATTACGTCCCCGGGTGGGATTGAACCACCAACCTTTCGGTTAACAGCCGAATGCGCTAACCGATTGCGCCACAGAGACAGCTTGCAAAAGCATGTACTGACAAAGGCTAAAAAGCATTCATCTAGAAAGTTTCCTAGAAAAAGGTTAAAAAGGCAATAATCTGGAGAGTTTTGCAAGATTTTTCTTCCATTGACCAACGAAGAAACACATTGGTACTTTCACATGATGAGTGAGTTCTTCAGGATCTCTGACACTTACATGAGCAGCAGAGTGGCGCAGCGGAAGCGTGCTGGGCCCATAACCCAGAGGTCGGTGGATCGAAACCATCCTTTGCTATGTGCACTTATTTTTTTGTTAATTAAATTCTTCCAAAACTGGAATTGATATTTTGACTCTTTTATTTTTACTTAAAGTACAATAACTTTTAACATTTTAATTTGTTTTAATAGTATATTGACAGCATTGTTTTCTTTCAGAAATCCACTTAATTTTCTTTACCCTATTACTGAAATGGTAATTGACAAAAACAAGCTACATTGTCACCAGAAGAGCAATGCAAAATGTACAATTGATAATTCAAAATCATCTTTCCAGCTTGAATTTCAATGATGCATTGGGGCAACGATTTTGTGAGAAACATCTTCACCTTTAAAGAAAGATTTTCTTAACTTCTTACCTGTGTGCTGATTAGATATCACCTGGTTTTCACATTAAACAGATTCCCACTTGAGAAAGCAGCAAGGATGCAGTGAGGTTTATGTTTCCTGGTGTCAACCTGTATTATTTCAGTGGACATTGTAATGAGGATGCATCTTGCTGCCTTTCCAATGAAGCAAGTTTTAATCAGTAATAGGTGAAAAACCATTCCTACAAAGGTGTTAATCAGAGACTTGGCTTTGTGGACACTTTTCAGAGAGCAAATGTGTTAGCATAAAAATAAAGCCATAAAATGGAGAGCTGATTAATCACTCAATTGGATTTCTCTGCCTGCATAATTTTTTTTCTCTGCAACCCCATGCTAAATTGTGCTTCCTGTTTTTTATAAAATGACTTAATCAAATCTGACTGCATCAGAGAAGGCCTGGTACCCTACACTATAAGAGGTGGTTTGAAATTTTGACTTGTCTACTTAAAGATCAGCAAAATTTGATCACAAGGTCAATTACGTCCCCGGGTGGTATTGAACCACCAGCCTTTCGGTTAACAGCCGAATGCGCTAACCGATTGCGCCACAAAGACAGCTTGCAAAAGCATGTACTGACAAAGGCTAAAAAGCATTCATCTAGAAAGTTTCCTAGAAAAAGGTTAAAAAGGCAATAATCTGGAGAGTTTTGCAAGATTTTTCTTCCATTGACCAACGAAGAAACACATTGGTACTTTCACATGATGAGTGAGTTCTTCAGGATCTCTGACACTTACATGAGCAGCAGAGTGGCGCAGCGGAAGCGTGCTGGGCCCATAACCCAGAGGTCGGTGGATCGAAACCATCCTTTGCTATGTGCACTTATTTTTTTGTTAATTAAATTCTTCCAAAACTGGAATTGATATTTTGACTCTTTTATTTTTACTTAAAGCACAATAATTTTTAACATTTTAATTTGTTTTAATAGTATATTGACAGCATTGTTTTCTTTCAGAAATCCACTTAATTTTCTTTACCCTATTACTGAAATGGTAATTGACAAAAACAAGCTACATTGTCACCAGAAGAGCAATGCAAAATGTACAATTGATATTTCAAAATCATCTTTCCATCTTGAATTTCAATGATGCATTGGGGCAACGATTTTGTGAGAAACATCTTCACCCTTAAAGAAAGATTTTCTTAACTTCTTACCTGTGTGCTGATTAGATATCACCTGGTTTTCCCATTAAACAGATTCCCACGTGAGAAAGAAGCAAGGATGCAGTGAAGTTTATGTTTCCTGGTGTCAACCTGTATTATTTCAGTGGACATTGTAATGAGGATGCATCTTGCTGCCTTTTCAATGAAGCAAGTTTTAATCAGTAATAGGTGAAAAACCATTCCTACAAAGGTGTTAATCAGAGACTTGGCTTTGTGGACACTTTTCAGAGAGCAAATGTGTTAGCATAAAAATAAAGCCATAAAATGGAGAGCTGATTAATCACTCAATTGGATTTCTCTGCCTGCATATTTTTTTTTCTCTGCAACCCCAATGCTAAATTGTGCTTCCTGTTTTTTATAAAATGACTTAATCAAATCTGACTCTGATTGCATCAGAGAAGGCCAGGTACCTTACACCATAAAAGGTGGTTTGAAATTTTGACTTGTCTACTTAAAGATCACCAAAATTTGATCACAAGGTCAATTACGTCCCCGGGTGGGATTGAACCACCAACCTTTCCGTTAACAGCCGAATGCGCTAACCGATTGCGCCACAGAGACAGCTTGCAAAAGCATGTACTGACAAAGGCTAAAAAGCATTCATCTAGAAAGTTTCCTAGAAAAAGGTTAAAAAGGCAATAATCTGGAGAGTTTTGCAAGATTTTTCTTCCATTGACCAACGAAGAAACACATTGGTACTTTCACATGATGAGTGAGTACTTCAGGATCTCTGACACTTACATGAGCAGCAGAGTGGCGCAGCGGAAGCGTGCTGGGCCCATAACCCAGAGGTCGGTGGATCGAAACCATCCTTTGCTATGTGCACTTATTTTTTTGTTAATTAAATTCTTCCAAAACTGGAATTGATATTTTGACTCTTTTATTTTTACTTAAAGTACAATAACTTTTAACATTTTAATTTGTTTTAATAGTATATTGACAGCATTGTTTTCTTTCAGAAATCCACTTAATTTTCTTTACCCTATTACTGAAATGGTAATTGACAAAAACAAGCTACATTGTCACCAGAAGAGCAATGCAAAATGTACAATTGATATTTCAAAATCATCTTTCCATCTTGAATTTCAATGATGCATTGGGGCAACAATTTTGTGAGAAACATCTTCACCCTTAAAGAAAGATTTTCTTAACTTCTTACCTGTGTGCTGATTAGATATCACCTGGTTTTCACATTAAACAGATTCCCACTTGAGAAAGCAGCAAGGATGCAGTGAGGTTTATGTTTCCTGGTGTCAACCTGTATTATTTCAGTGGACATTGTAATGAGGATGCATCTTGCTGCCTTTCCAATGAAGCAAGTTTTAATCAGTAATAGGTGAAAAACCATTCCTACAAAGGTGTTAATCAGAGACTTGGCTTTGTGGACACTTTTCAGAGAGCAAATGTGTTAGCATAAAAATAAAGCCATAAAATGGAGAGCTGATTAATCACTCAATTGGATTTCTCTGCCTGCATAATTTTTTTTCTCTGCAACCCCATGCTAAATTGTGCTTCCTGTTTTTTATAAAATGACTTAATCAAATCTGACTCTGATTGCATCAGAGAAGGCCAGGTACCCTACATTATAAGAGGTGGTTTGAAATGTTGACTTGTCTACTTAAAGATCAGCAAAATTTGATCACAAGGTCAATTACGTCCCTGGGTGGTATTGAACCACCAGCCTTTCGGTTAACAGCCGAATGCGCTAACCGATTGCACCACAGAGACAACTTGCAAAAGCATGTACTAACAAAGGCTAAAAAGCATTCATCTAGAAAGTTTCCTAGAAAAAGGTTAAAAAGGCAATAATCTGGAGAGTTTTGCAAGATTTTTCTTCCATTGACCAACGAAGAAACACATTGGTACTTTCACATGATGAGTGAGTACTTCAGGATCTCTGGCACTTACATGAGCAGCAGAGTGGCGCAGCGGAAGCGTGCTGGGCCCATAACCCAGAGGTCGGTGGATCGAAACCATCCTCTGCTATGTGCACTTATTTTTTTGTTAATTAAATTCTTCCAAAACTGGAATTGATATTTTGACTCTTTTATTTTTACTTAAAGTACAATAACTTTTAACATTTTAATTTGTTTTAATAGTATATTGACAGCATTGTTTTCTTTCAGAAATCCACTTAATTTTCTTTACCCTATTACTGAAATGGTAATTGACAAAAACAAGCTACATTGTCACCAGAAGAGCAATGCAAAATGTACAATTGATATTTCAAAATCATCTTTCCAGCTTGAATTTCAATGATGCATTGGGGCAACGATTTTGTGAGAAACATCTTCACCCTTAAAGAAAGATTTTCTTAACTTCTTACCTGTGTGCTGATTAGATATCACCTGGTTTTCACATTAAACAGATTCCCACGTGAGAAAGCAGCAAGGATGCAGTGAGGTTTATGTTTCCTGGTGTCAACCTGTATTATTTCAGTGGACATTGTAATGAGGATGCATCTTGCTGCCTTTCCAATGAAGCAAGTTTTAATCAGTAATAGGTGAAAAACCATTCCTACAAAGGTGTTAATCAGAGACTTGGCTTTGTGGACACTTTTCAGAGAGCAAATGTGTTAGCATAAAAATAAAGCCATAAAATGGAGAGCTGATTAATCACTCAATTGGATTTCTCTGCCTGCATATTTTTTTTTCTCTGCAACCCCAATGCTAAATTGTGCTTCCTGTTTTTTATAAAATGACTTAATCAAATCTGACTCTGATTGCATCAGAGAAGGCCAGGTACCTTACACCATAAAAGGTGGTTTGAAATTTTGACTTGTCTACTTAAAGATCAGCAAAATTTGATCACAAGGTCAATTACGTCCCCGGGTGGGATTGAACCACCAACCTTTCAGTTAACAGCCGAATGCGCTAACCGATTGCGCCACAGAGACAGCTTGCAAAAGTATGTACTGACAAAGGCTAAAAAGCATTCATCTAGAAAGTTTCCTAGAAAAAGGTTAAAAAGGCAATAATCTGGAGAGTTTTGCAAGATTTTTCTTCCATTGACCAACGAAGAATCACATTGGTACTTTCACATGATGAGTGAGTTCTTCAGGATCTCTGACACTTACATGAGCAGCAGAGTGGCGCAGCGGAAGCGTGCTGGGCCCATAACCCAGAGGTCGGTGGATCGAAACCATCCTTTGCTATGTGCACTTATTTTTTTGTTAATTAAATTCTTCCAAAACTGGAATTGATATTTTGACTCTTTTATTTTTACTTAAAGTACAATAACTTTTAACATTTTAATTTGTTTTAATAGTATATTGACAGCATTGTTTTCTTTCAGAAATCCACTTAATTTTCTTTACCCTATTACTGAAATGGTAATTGACAAAAACAAGCTACATTGTCACCAGAAGAGCAATGCAAAATGTACAATTGATATTTCAAAATCATCTTTCCAGCTTGAATTTCAATGATGCATTGGGGCAACGATTTTGTGAGAAACATCTTCACCCTTAAAGAAAGATTTTCTTAACTTCTTACCTGTGTGCTGATTAGATATCACCTGGTTTTCACATAAAACAGATTCCCACTTGAGAAAGCAGCAAGGATGCAGTGAGGTTTATGTTTCCTGGTGTCAACCTGTATTATTTCAGTGGACATTGTAATGAGGATGCATCTTGCTGCCTTTCCAATGAAGCAAGTTTTAATCAGTAATAGGTGAAAAACCATTCCTACAAAGGTGTTAATCAGAGACTTGGCTTTGTGGACACTTTTCAGAGAGCAAATGTGTTAGCATAAAAATAAAGCCATAAAATGGAGAGCTGATTAATCACTCAATTGGATTTCTCTGCCTGCATATTTTTTTTTCTCTGCAACCCCAATGCTAAATTGTGCTTCCTGTTTTTTATAAAATGACTTAATCAAATCTGACTCTGATTGCATCAGAGAAGGCCAGGTACCTTACACCATAAAAGGTGGTTTGAAATTTTGACTTGTCTACTTAAAGATCACCAAAATTTGATCACAAGGTCAATTACGTCCCCGGGTGGGATTGAACCACCAACCTTTCGGTTAACAGCCGAATGCGCTAACCGATTGCGCCAGAGACAGCTTGCAAAAGCATGTACTGACAAAGGCTAAAAAGCATTCATCTAGAAAGTTTCCTAGAAAAAGGTTAAAAAGGCAATAATCTGGAGAGTTTTGCAAGATTTTTCTTCCATTGACCAACGAAGAAACACATTGGTACTTTCACATGATGAGTGAGTTCTTCAGGATCTCTGACACCTACATGAGCAGCAGAGTGGCGCAGCGGAAGCGTGCTGGGCCCATAACCCAGAGGTCGGTGGATCGAAACCATCCTTTGCTATGTGCACTTATTTTTTTGTTAATTAAATTCTTCCAAAACTGGAATTGATATTTTGACTCTTTTATTTTTACTTAAAGTACAATAACTTTTAACATTTTAATTTGTTTTAATAGTATATTGACAGCATTGTTTTCTTTCAGAAATCCACTTAATTTTCTTTACCCTATTACTGAAATGGTAATTGACAAAAACAAGCTACATTGTCACCAGAAGAGCAATGCAAAATGTACAATTGATATTTCAAAATCATCTTTCCAGCTTGAATTTCAATGATGCATTGGGGCAACGATTTTGTGAGAAACATCTTCACCCTTAAAGAAAGATTTTCTTAACTTCTTACCTGTGTGCTGATTAGATATCACCTGGTTTTCACATTAAACAGATTCCCACATGAGAAAGCAGCAAGGATGCAGTGAGGTTTATGTTTCCTGGTGTCAACCTGCATTATTTCAGTGGACATTGTAATGAGGATGCATCTTGCTGCCTTTCCAATGAAGCAAGTTTTAATCAGTAATAGGTGAAAAACCATTCCTACAAAGGTGTTAATCAGAGACTTGGCTTTGTGGACACTTTTCAGAGAGCAAATGTGTTAGCATAAAAATAAAGCCATAAAATGGAGAGCTGATTAATCACTCAATTGGATTTCTCTGCCTGCATATTTTTTTTTCTCTGCAACCCCAATGCTAAATTGTGCTTCCTGTTTTTTATAAAATGACTTAATCAAATCTGACTCTGATTGCATCAGAGAAGGCCAGGTACCTTACACCATAAAAGGTGGTTTGAAATTTTGACTTGTCTACTTAAAGATCAGCAAAATTTGATCACAAGGTCAATTACGTCCCCGGGTGGGATTGAACCACCAACCTTTCAGTTAACAGCCGAATGCGCTAACCGATTGCGCCACAGAGACAGCTTGCAAAAGCATGTACTGACAAAGGCTAAAAAGCATTCATCTAGAAAGTTTCCTAGAAAAAGGTTAAAAAGGCAATAATCTGGAGATTTTTGCAAGATTTTTCTTCCATTGACCAACGAAGAAACACATTGGTACTTTCACATGATGAGTGAGTTCTTCAGGATCTCTGACACTTACATGAGCAGCAGAGTGGCGCAGCGGAAGCGTGCTGGGCCCATAACCCAGAGGTCGGTGGATCGAAACCATCCTTTGCTATGTGCACTTATTTTTTTGTTAATTAAATTCTTCCAAAACTGGAATTGATATTTTGACTCTTTTATTTTTACTTAAAGTACAATAACTTTTAACATTTTAATTTGTTTTAATAGTATATTGACAGCATTGTTTTCTTTCAGAAATCCACTTAATTTTCTTTACCCTATTACTGAAATGGTAATTGACAAAAACAAGCTACATTGTCACCAGAAGAGCAATGCAAAATGTACAATTGATATTTCAAAATCATCTTTCCAGCTTGAATTTCAATGATGCATTGGGGCAACGATTTTGTGAGAAACATCTTCACCTTTAAAGAAAGATTTTCTTAACTTCTTACCTGTGTGCTGATTAGATATCACCTGGTTTTCACATTAAACAGATTCCCACTTGAGAAAGCAGCAAGGATGCAGTGAGGTTTATGTTTCCTGGTGTCAACCTGTATTATTTCAGTGGACATTGTAATGAGGATGCATCTTGCTGCCTTTCCAATGAAGCAAGTTTTAATCTGTAATAGGTGAAAAACCATTCCTACAAAGGTGTTAATCAGAGACTTGGCTTTGTGGACACTTTTCAGAGAGCAAATGTGTTAGCATAAAAATAAAGCCATAAAATGGAGAGCTGATTAATCACTCAATTGGATTTCTCTGCCTGCATAATTTTTTTTCTCTGCAACCCCAATGCTAAATTGTGCTTCCTGTTTTTTATAAAATGACTTAATCAAATCTGACTCTGATTGCATCAGAGAAGGCCAGGTACCTTACACCATAAAAGGTGGTTTGAAATTTTGACTTGTCTACTTAAAGATCACCAAAATTTGATCACAAGGTCAATTACGTCCCCGGGTGGGATTGAACCACCAACCTTTCGGTTAACAGACGAATGCGCTAACCGATTGCGCCACAGAGACAGCTTGCAAAAGCATGTACTGACAAAGGCTAAAAAGCATTCATCTAGAAAGTTTCCTAGAAAAAGGTTAAAAAGGCAATAATCTGGAGAGTTTTGCAAGATTTTTCTTCCATTGACCAACGAAGAAACACATTGGTACTTTCACATGATGAGTGAGTTCTTCAGGATCTCTGATACTTACACGAGCAGCAGAGTGGCGCAGCGGAAGCGTGCTGGGCCCATAACCCTGAGGTCGGTGGATCAAAACCATCCTTTGCTATGTGCACTTATTTTTTTGTTAATTAAATTCTTCCAAAACTGGAATTGATATTTTGACTCTTTTATTTTTACTTAAAGTACAATAACTTTTAACATTTTAATTTGTTTTAATAGTATATTGACAGCATTGTTTTCTTTCAGAAATCCACTTAATTTTCTTTACCCTATTACTGAAATGGTAATTGACAAAAACAAGCTACATTGTCACCAGAAGAGCAATGCAAAATGTACAATTGATATTTCAAAATCATCTTTCCAGCTTGAATTTCAATGATGCATTGGGGCAACGATTTTGTGAGAAACATCTTCACCTTTAAAGAAAGATTTTCTTAACTTCTTACCTGTGTGCTGATTAGATATCACCTGGTTTTCACATTAAACAGATTCCCACTTGAGAAAGCAGCAAGGATGCAGTGAGGTTTATGTTTCCTGGTGTCAACCTGTATTATTTCAGTGGACATTGTAATGAGGATGCATCTTGCTGCCTTTCCAATGAAGCAAGTTTTAATCAGTAATAGGTGAAAAACCATTCCTACAAAGGTGTTAATCAGAGACTTGGCTTTGTGGACACTTTTCAGAGAGCAAATGTGTTAGCATAAAAATAAAGCCATAAAATGGAGAGCTGATTAATCACTCAATTGGATTTCTCTGCCTGCATAATTTTTTTTCTCTGCAACCCCATGCTAAATTGTGCTTCCTGTTTTTTATAAAATGACTTAATCAAATCTGACTCTGATTGCATCAGAGAAGGCCAGGTACCCTACACTATAAGAGGTGGTTTAAAATTTTGACTTGTCTACTTAAAGTTCAGCAAAATTTGATCACAAGGTCAATTACGTCCCTGGGTGGTATTGAACCACCAGCCTTTCGGTTAACAGCCGCATGCGCTAACCGATTGCACAACAGAGACAACTTGCAAAAGCATGTACTAATAATGGCTAAAAAGCATTCATCTAGAAAGTTTCCTAGAAAAAGGTTAAAAAGGCAATAATCTGGAGAGTTTTGCAAGATTTTTCTTACATTGACCAACGAAGAAACACATTGGTACTTTCACATGATGAGTGAGTACTTCAGGATCTCTGACACTTACATGAGCAGCAGAGTGGTGCAGCAGAAGCGTGCTGGGCCCATAACCCAGAGGTCGGTGGATCGAAACCATCCTCTGCTATGTGCACTTATTTTTTTGTTAATTAAATTCTTCCAAAACTGGAATTGATATTTTGACTCTTTTATTTTTACTTAAAGTACAATAACTTTTAACATTTTAATTTGTTTTAATAGTATATTGACAGCATTGTTTTCTTTCAGAAATCCACTTAATTTTCTTTACCCTATTACTGAAATGGTAATTGACAAAAACAAGCTACATTGTCACCAGAAGAGCAATGCAAAATGTACAATTGATATTTCAAAATCATCTTTCCAGCTTGAATTTCAATGATGCATTGGGGCAACGATTTTGTGAGAAACATCTTCACCTTTAAAGAAAGATTTTCTTAACTTCTTACCTGTGTGCTGAATAGATATCACCTGGTTTTCACATTAAACAGATTCCCACTTGAGAAAGCAGCAAGGATGCAGTGAGGTTTATGTTTCCTGGTGTCAACCTGTATTATTTCAGTGGACATTGTAATGAGGATGCATCTTGCTGCCTTTCCAATGAAGCAAGTTTTAATCAGTAATAGGTGAAAAACCATTCCTACAAAGGTGTTAATCAGAGACTTGGCTTTGTGGACACTTTTCAGAGAGCAAATGTGTTAGCATAAAAATAAATCCATAAAATGGAGAGCTGATTAATCACTCAATTGGATTTCTCTGCCTGCATAATTTTTTTTCTCTGCAACCCCATGCTAAATTGTGCTTCCTGTTTTTTATAAAATGACTTAATCAAATCTGACTCTGATTGCATCAGAGAAGGCCAGGTACCCTACACTATAAGAGGTGGTTTGAAATTTTGACTTGTCTACTTAAAGATCAGCAAAATTTGATCACAAGGTCAATTACGTCCCAGGGTGGTATTGAACCACCAGCCTTTCGGTTAACAGCCGCATGCGCTAACCGATTGCACCACAGAGACAACTTGCAAAAGCATGTACTAACAAAGGCTAAAAAGCATTCATCTAGAAAGTTTCCTAGAAAAAGGTTAAAAAGGCAATAATCTGGAGAGTTTTGCAAGATTTTTCTTCCATTGACCAACGAAGAAACACATTGGTACTTTCACATGATGAGTGAGTACTTCAGGATCTCTGACACTTACATGAGCAGCAGAGTGGTGCAGCGGAAGTGTGCTGGGCCCATAACCCAGAGGTCGGTGGATCGAAACCATCCTTTGCTATGTGCACTTATTTTTTTGTTAATTAAATTCTTCCAAAACTGGAATTGATATTTTGACTCTTTTATTTTTACTTAAAGTACAATAACTTTTAACATTTTAATTTGTTTTAATAGTATATTGACAGCATTGTTTTCTTTCAGAAATCCACTTAATTTTCTTTACCCTATTACTGAAATGGTAATTGACAAAAACAAGCTACATTGTCACCAGAAGAGCAATGCAAAATGTACAATTGATATTTCAAAATCATCTTTCCATCTTGAATTTCAATGATGCATTGGGGCAACGATTTTGTGAGAAACATCTTCACCTTTAAAGAAAGATTTTCTTAACTTCTTACCTGTGTGCTGATTAGATATCACCTGGTTTTCACATTAAACAGATTCCCACTTGAGAAAGCAGCAAGGATGCAGTGAGGTTTATGTTTCCTGGTGTCAACCTGTATTATTTCAGTGGACATTGTAATGAGGATGCATCTTGCTGCCTTTCCAATGAAGCAAGTTTTAATCAGTAATAGGTGAAAAACCATTCCTACAAAGGTGTTAATCAGAGACTTGGCTTTGTGGACACTTTTCAGAGAGCAAATGTGTTAGCATAAAAATAAAGCCATAAAATGGAGAGCTGATTAATCACTCAATTGGATTTCTCTGCCTGCATAATTTTTTTTCTCTGCAACCCCATGCTAAATTGTGCTTCCTGTTTTTTATAAAATGACTTAATCAAATCTGACTCTGATTGCATCAGAGAAGGCCAGGTACCCTACACTATAAGAGGTGGTTTGAAATTTTGACTTGTCTACTTAAAGATCACCAAAATTTGATCACAAGGTCAATTACGTCCCCGGGTGGGATTGAACCACCAACCTTTCGGTTAACAGCCGAATGCGCTAACCGATTGCGCCACAGAGACAGCTTGCAAAAGCATGTATTGACAAAGGCTAAAAAGCATTCATCTAGAAAGTTTCCTAGAAAAAGGTTAAAAAGGCAATAATCTGGAGAGTTTTGCAAGATTTTTCTTCCATTGACCAACGAAGAAACACATTGGTACTTTCACATGATGAGTGAGTACTTCAGGATCTCTGGCACTTACATGAGCAGCAGAGTGGCGCAGCGGAAGCGTGCTGGGCCCATAACCCTGAGGTCGGTGGATTGAAACCATCCTCTGCTATGTGCACTTATTTTTTTGTTAATTAAATTCTTCCAAACTGGAATTGATATTTTGACTCTTTTATTTTTACTTAAAGTACAATAACTTTTAACATTTTAATTTGTTTTAATAGTATATTGACAGCATTGTTTTCTTTCAGAAATCCACTTAATTTTCTTTACCCTATTACTGAAATGGTAATTGACAAAAACAAGCTACATTGTCACCAGAAGAGCAATGCAAAATGTACAATTGATATTTCAAAATCATCTTTCCATCTTGAATTTCAATGATGCATTGGGGCAACGATTTTGTGAGAAACATCTTCACCCTTAAAGAAAGATTTTCTTAACTTTTACCTGTGTGCTGATTAGATATCACCTGGTTTTCACATTAAACAGATTCCCACTTGAGAAAGCAGCAAGGATGCAGTGAGGTTTATGTTTCCTGGTGTCAACCTGTATTATTTCAGTGGACATTGTAATGAGGATGCATCTTGCTGCCTTTCCAATGAAGCAAGTTTTAATCAGTAATAGGTGAAAAACCATTCCTACAAAGGTGTTAATCAGAGACTTGGCTTTGTGGACACTTTTCAGAGAGCAAATGTGTTAGCATAAAAATAAAGCCATAAAATGGAGAGCTGATTAATCACTCAATTGGATTTCTCTGCCTGCATATTTTTTTTTCTCTGCAACCCCAATGCTAAATTGTGCTTCCTGTTTTTTATAAAATGACTTAATCAAATCTGACTCTGATTGCATCAGAGAAGGCCAGGTACCTTACACCATAAAAGGTGGTTTGAAATTTTGACTTAGTCAATTACGTCCCCGGGTGGGATTGAACCACCAACCTTTCGGTTAACAGCCGAATGCGCTAACCGATTGCGCCACAGAGACAACTTGCAAAAGCATGTACTGACAAAGGCTAAAAACCATTCATCTAGAAAGTTTCCTAGAAAAAGGTTAAAAAGGCAATAATCTGGAGAGTTTTGCAAGATTTTTCTTCCATTGACCAACGAAGAAACACATTGGTACTTTCACATGATGAGTGAGTTCTTCAGGATCTCTGACACTTACATGAGCAGCAGAGTGGCGCAGTGGAAGCGTGCTGGGCCCATAACCCAGAGGTCGGTGGATCGAAACCATCCTTTGCTATGTTAATTAAATTCTTCCAAAACTGGAATTGATATTTTGACTCTTTTATTTTTACTTAAAGTACAATAACTTTTAACATTTTAATTTGTTTTAATAGTATATTGACAGCATTGTTTTCTTTCAGAAATCCACTTAATTTTCTTTACCCTATTACTGAAATGGTAATTGACAAAAACAAGCTACATTGTCACCAGAAGAGCAATGCAAAATGTACAATTGATATTTCAAAATCATCTTTCCATCTTGAATTTCAATGATGCATTGGGGCAACGATTTTGTGAGAAACATCTTCACCCTTAAAGAAAGATTTTCTTAACTTTTACCTGTGTGCTGATTAGATATCACCTGGTTTTCACATTAAACAGATTCCCACTTGAGAAAGCAGCAAGGATGCAGTGAGGTTTATGTTTCCTGGTGTCAACCTGTATTATTTCAGTGGACATTGTAATGAGGATGCATCTTGCTGCCTTTCCAATGAAGCAAGTTTTAATCAGTAATAGGTGAAAAACCATTCCTACAAAGGTGTTAATCAGAGACTTGGCTTTGTGGACACTTTTCAGAGAGCAAATGTGTTAGCATAAAAATAAAGCCATAAAATGGAGAGCTGATTAATCACTCAATTGGATTTCTCTGCCTGCATAATTTTTTTTCTCTGCAACCCCATGCTAAATTGTGCTTCCTGTTTTTTATAAAATGACTTAATCAAATCTGACTCTGATTGCATCAGAGAAGGCCAGGTACCCTACACTATAAGAGGTGGTTTAAAATTTTGACTTGTCTACTTAAAGTTCAGCAAAATTTGATCACAAGGTCAATTACGTCCCTGGGTGGTATTGAACCACCAGCCTTTCGGTTAACAGCCGCATGCGCTAACCGATTGCACAACAGAGACAACTTGCAAAAGCATGTACTAATAATGGCTAAAAAGCATTCATCTAGAAAGTTTCCTAGAAAAAGGTTAAAAAGGCAATAATCTGGAGAGTTTTGCAAGATTTTTCTTACATTGACCAACGAAGAAACACATTGGTACTTTCACATGATGAGTGAGTACTTCAGGATCTCTGACACTTACATGAGCAGCAGAGTGGTGCAGCAGAAGCGTGCTGGGCCCATAACCCAGAGGTCGGTGGATCGAAACCATCCTCTGCTATGTGCACTTATTTTTTTGTTAATTAAATTCTTCCAAAACTGGAATTGATATTTTGACTCTTTTATTTTTACTTAAAGTACAATAACTTTTAACATTTTAATTTGTTTTAATAGTATATTGACAGCATTGTTTTCTTTCAGAAATCCACTTAATTTTCTTTACCCTATTACTGAAATGGTAATTGACAAAAACAAGCTACATTGTCACCAGAAGAGCAATGCAAAATGTACAATTGATATTTCAAAATCATCTTTCCAGCTTGAATTTCAATGATGCATTGGGGCAACGATTTTGTGAGAAACATCTTCACCTTTAAAGAAAGATTTTCTTAACTTCTTACCTGTGTGCTGAATAGATATCACCTGGTTTTCACATTAAACAGATTCCCACTTGAGAAAGCAGCAAGGATGCAGTGAGGTTTATGTTTCCTGGTGTCAACCTGTATTATTTCAGTGGACATTGTAATGAGGATGCATCTTGCTGCCTTTCCAATGAAGCAAGTTTTAATCAGTAATAGGTGAAAAACCATTCCTACAAAGGTGTTAATCAGAGACTTGGCTTTGTGGACACTTTTCAGAGAGCAAATGTGTTAGCATAAAAATAAATCCATAAAATGGAGAGCTGATTAATCACTCAATTGGATTTCTCTGCCTGCATAATTTTTTTTCTCTGCAACCCCATGCTAAATTGTGCTTCCTGTTTTTTATAAAATGACTTAATCAAATCTGACTCTGATTGCATCAGAGAAGGCCAGGTACCCTACACTATAAGAGGTGGTTTGAAATTTTGACTTGTCTACTTAAAGATCAGCAAAATTTGATCACAAGGTCAATTACGTCCCAGGGTGGTATTGAACCACCAGCCTTTCGGTTAACAGCCGCATGCGCTAACCGATTGCACCACAGAGACAACTTGCAAAAGCATGTACTAACAAAGGCTAAAAAGCATTCATCTAGAAAGTTTCCTAGAAAAAGGTTAAAAAGGCAATAATCTGGAGAGTTTTGCAAGATTTTTCTTCCATTGACCAACGAAGAAACACATTGGTACTTTCACATGATGAGTGAGTACTTCAGGATCTCTGACACTTACATGAGCAGCAGAGTGGTGCAGCGGAAGTGTGCTGGGCCCATAACCCAGAGGTCGGTGGATCGAAACCATCCTTTGCTATGTGCACTTATTTTTTTGTTAATTAAATTCTTCCAAAACTGGAATTGATATTTTGACTCTTTTATTTTTACTTAAAGTACAATAACTTTTAACATTTTAATTTGTTTTAATAGTATATTGACAGCATTGTTTTCTTTCAGAAATCCACTTAATTTTCTTTACCCTATTACTGAAATGGTAATTGACAAAAACAAGCTACATTGTCACCAGAAGAGCAATGCAAAATGTACAATTGATATTTCAAAATCATCTTTCCATCTTGAATTTCAATGATGCATTGGGGCAACGATTTTGTGAGAAACATCTTCACCTTTAAAGAAAGATTTTCTTAACTTCTTACCTGTGTGCTGATTAGATATCACCTGGTTTTCACATTAAACAGATTCCCACTTGAGAAAGCAGCAAGGATGCAGTGAGGTTTATGTTTCCTGGTGTCAACCTGTATTATTTCAGTGGACATTGTAATGAGGATGCATCTTGCTGCCTTTCCAATGAAGCAAGTTTTAATCAGTAATAGGTGAAAAACCATTCCTACAAAGGTGTTAATCAGAGACTTGGCTTTGTGGACACTTTTCAGAGAGCAAATGTGTTAGCATAAAAATAAAGCCATAAAATGGAGAGCTGATTAATCACTCAATTGGATTTCTCTGCCTGCATAATTTTTTTTCTCTGCAACCCCATGCTAAATTGTGCTTCCTGTTTTTTATAAAATGACTTAATCAAATCTGACTCTGATTGCATCAGAGAAGGCCAGGTACCCTACACTATAAGAGGTGGTTTGAAATTTTGACTTGTCTACTTAAAGATCACCAAAATTTGATCACAAGGTCAATTACGTCCCCGGGTGGGATTGAACCACCAACCTTTCGGTTAACAGCCGAATGCGCTAACCGATTGCGCCACAGAGACAGCTTGCAAAAGCATGTATTGACAAAGGCTAAAAAGCATTCATCTAGAAAGTTTCCTAGAAAAAGGTTAAAAAGGCAATAATCTGGAGAGTTTTGCAAGATTTTTCTTCCATTGACCAACGAAGAAACACATTGGTACTTTCACATGATGAGTGAGTACTTCAGGATCTCTGGCACTTACATAAGCAGCAGAGTGGCGCAGCGGAAGCGTGCTGGGCCCATAACCCTGAGGTCGGTGGATTGAAACCATCCTCTGCTATGTGCACTTATTTTTTTGTTAATTAAATTCTTCCAAACTGGAATTGATATTTTGACTCTTTTATTTTTACTTAAAGTACAATAACTTTTAACATTTTAATTTGTTTTAATAGTATATTGACAGCATTGTTTTCTTTCAGAAATCCACTTAATTTTCTTTACCCTATTACTGAAATGGTAATTGACAAAAACAAGCTACATTGTCACCAGAAGAGCAATGCAAAATGTACAATTGATATTTCAAAATCATCTTTCCATCTTGAATTTCAATGATGCATTGGGGCAACGATTTTGTGAGAAACATCTTCACCCTTAAAGAAAGATTTTCTTAACTTTTACCTGTGTGCTGATTAGATATCACCTGGTTTTCACATTAAACAGATTCCCACTTGAGAAAGCAGCAAGGATGCAGTGAGGTTTATGTTTCCTGGTGTCAACCTGTATTATTTCAGTGGACATTGTAATGAGGATGCATCTTGCTGCCTTTCCAATGAAGCAAGTTTTAATCAGTAATAGGTGAAAAACCATTCCTACAAAGGTGTTAATCAGAGACTTGGCTTTGTGGACACTTTTCAGAGAGCAAATGTGTTAGCATAAAAATAAAGCCATAAAATGGAGAGCTGATTAATCACTCAATTGGATTTCTCTGCCTGCATATTTTTTTTTCTCTGCAACCCCAATGCTAAATTGTGCTTCCTGTTTTTTATAAAATGACTTAATCAAATCTGACTCTGATTGCATCAGAGAAGGCCAGGTACCTTACACCATAAAAGGTGGTTTGAAATTTTGACTTAGTCAATTACGTCCCCGGGTGGGATTGAACCACCAACCTTTCGGTTAACAGCCGAATGCGCTAACCGATTGCGCCACAGAGACAACTTGCAAAAGCATGTACTGACAAAGGCTAAAAACCATTCATCTAGAAAGTTTCCTAGAAAAAGGTTAAAAAGGCAATAATCTGGAGAGTTTTGCAAGATTTTTCTTCCATTGACCAACGAAGAAACACATTGGTACTTTCACATGATGAGTGAGTTCTTCAGGATCTCTGACACTTACATGAGCAGCAGAGTGGCGCAGTGGAAGCGTGCTGGGCCCATAACCCAGAGGTCGGTGGATCGAAACCATCCTTTGCTATGTTAATTAAATTCTTCCAAAACTGGAATTGATATTTTGACTCTTTTATTTTTACTTAAAGTACAATAACTTTTAACATTTTAATTTGTTTTAATAGTATATTGACAGCATTGTTTTCTTTCAGAAATCCACTTAATTTTCTTTACCCTATTACTGAAATGGTAATTGACAAAAACAAGCTACATTGTCACCAGAAGAGCAATGCAAAATGTACAATTGATATTTCAAAATCATCTTTCCATCTTGAATTTCAATGATGCATTGGGGCAACGATTTTGTGAGAAACATCTTCACCCTTAAAGAAAGATTTTCTTAACTTTTACCTGTGTGCTGATTAGATATCACCTGGTTTTCACATTAAACAGATTCCCACTTGAGAAAGCAGCAAGGATGCAGTGAGGTTTATGTTTCCTGGTGTCAACCTGTATTATTTCAGTGGACATTGTAATGAGGATGCATCTTGCTGCCTTTCCAATGAAGCAAGTTTTAATCAGTAATAGGTGAAAAACCATTCCTACAAAGGTGTTAATCAGAGACTTGGCTTTGTGGACACTTTTCAGAGAGCAAATGTGTTAGCATAAAAATAAAGCCATAAAATGGAGAGCTGACTAATCACTCAATTGGATTTCTCTGCCTGCATAATTTTTTTTCTCTGCAACCCCATGCTAAATTGTGCTTCCTGTTTTTTATAAAATGACTTAATCAAATCTGACTCTGATTGCATCAGAGAAGGCCAGGTACCCTACACTATAAGAGGTGGTTTGAAATTTTGACTTGTCTACTTAAAGATCAGCAAATTTGATCACAAGGTCAATTACGTCCCAGGGTGGTATTGAACCACCAGCCTTTCAGTTAACAGCCGCATGCGCTAACCGATTGCACCACAGAGACAACTTGCAAAAGCATGTACTAACAAAGGCTAAAAAGCATTCATCTAGAAAGTTTCCTAGAAAAAGGTTAAAAAGGCAATAATCTGGAGAGTTTTGCAAGATTTTTCTTCCATTGACCAACGAAGAAACACATTGGTACTTTCACATGATGAGTGAGTACTTCAGGATCTCTGACACTTACACGAGCAGCAGAGTGGTGCAGCGGAAGCGTGCTGGGCCCATAACCCAGAGGTCGGTGGATCGAAACCATCCTGTGCTATGTGCACTTATTATTTTGTTAATTAAATTCTTCCAAAACTGGAATTGATATTTTGACTCTTTTATTTTTACTTAAAGTACAATAACTTTTAACATTTTAATTTGTTTTAATAGTATATTGACAGCATTGTTTTCTTTCAGAAATCCACTTAATTTTCTTTACCCTATTACTGAAATGGTAATTGACAAAAACAAGCTACATTGTCACCAGAAGAGCAATGCAAAATGTACAATTGATATTTCAAAATCATCTTTCCATCTTGAATTTCAATGATGCATTGGGGCAACGATTTTGTGAGAAACATCTTCACCCTTAAAGAAAGATTTTCTTAACTTCTTACCTGTGTGCTGATTAGATATCACCTGGTTTTCACATTAAACAGATTCCCACTTGAGAAAGCAGCAAGGATGCAGTGAGGTTTATGTTTCCTGGTGTCAACCTGTATTATTTCAGTGGACATTGTAATGAGGATGCATCTTGCTGCCTTTCCAATGAAGCAAGTTTTAATCAGTAATAGGTGAAAAACCATTCCTACAAAGGTGTTAATCAGAGACTTGGCTTTGTGGACAATTTTCAGAGAGCAAATGTGTTAGCATAAAAATAAAGCCATAAAATGGAGAGCTGATTAATCACTCAATTGGATTTCTCTGCCTGCATAATTTTTTTTCTCTGCAACCCCAATGCTAAATTGTGCTTCCTGTTTTTTATAAAATGACTTAATCAAATCTGACTCTGATTGCATCAGAGAAGGCCAGGTACCCTACACTATAAGAGGTGGTTTGAAATTTTGACTTGTCTACTTAAAGATCACCAAAATTTGATCATAAGGTCAATCACGTCCCCGGGTGGGATTGAACCACCAGCCTTTCGGTTAACAGCCGAATGCGCTAACCGATTGCGCCACAGAGACAACTTGCAAAAGCATGTACTGACAAAGGCTAAAAACCATTCATCTAGAAAGTTTCCTAGAAAAAGGTTAAAAAGGCAATAATCTGGAGAGTTTTGCAAGATTTTTCTTCCATTGACCAACGAAGAAACACATTGGTACTTTCACATGATGAGTGAGTACTTCAGGATCTCTGACACTTACATGAGCAGCAGAGTGGCGCAGCGGAAGTGTGCTGGGCCCATAACCCAAAGGTCGGTGGATCGAAACCATCCTTTGCTATGTGCACTTATTTTTTTGTTAATTAAATTCTTCCAAAACTGGAATTGATATTTTGACTCTTTTATTTTTACTTAAAGTCCAATAACTTTTAACATTTTAATTTGTTTTAATAGTATATTGACAGCATTGTTTTCTTTCAGAAATCCACTTAATTTTCTTTACCCTATTACTGAAATGGTAATTGACAAAAACAAGCTACATTGTCACCAGAAGAGCAATGCAAAATGTACAATTGATATTTCAAAATCATCTTTCCATCTTGAATTTCAATGATGCATTGGGGCAACGATTTTGTGAGAAACATCTTCACCCTTAAAGAAAGATTTTCTTAACTTCTTACCTGTGTGCTGATTAGATATCACCTGGTTTTCACATTAAACAGATTCCCACTTGAGAAAGCAGCAAGGATGCAGTGAGGTTTATGTTTCCTGGTGTCAACCTGTATTATTTCAGTGGACATTGTAATGAGGATGCATCTTGCTGCCTTTCCAATGAAGCAAGTTTTAATCAGTAATAGGTGAAAAACCATTCCTACAAAGGTGTTAATCAGAGACTTGGCTTTGTGGACACTTTTCAGAGAGCAAATGTGTTAGCATAAAAATAAAGCCATAAAATGGAGAGCTGATTAATCACTCAATTGGATTTCTCTGCCTGCATAATTTTTTTTCTCTGCAACCCCATGCTAAATTGTGCTTCCTGTTTTTTATAAAATGACTTAATCAAATCTGACTCTGATTGCATCAGAGAAGGCCAGGTACCCTACACTATAAGAGGTGGTTTGAAATTTTGACTTGTCTACTTAAAGATCACCAAAATTTGATCACAAGGTCAATTACGTCCCCGGGTGGGATTGAACCACCAACCTTTCGGTTAACAGCCGAATGCGCTAACCGATTGCGCCACAGAGACAGCTTGCAAAAGCATGTATTGACAAAGGCTAAAAAGCATTCATCTAGAAAGTTTCCTAGAAAAAGGTTAAAAAGGCAATAATCTGGAGAGTTTTGCAAGATTTTTCTTCCATTGACCAACGAAGAAACACATTGGTACTTTCACATGATGAGTGAGTACTTCAGGATCTCTGGCACTTACATGAGCAGCAGAGTGGCGCAGCGGAAGCGTGCTGGGCCCATAACTCTGAGGTCGGTGGATCGAAACCATCCTCTGCTATGTGCACTTATTTTTTTGTTAATTAAATTCTTCCAAACTGGAATTGATATTTTGACTCTTTTATTTTTACTTAAAGTACAATAACTTTTAACATTTTAATTTGTTTTAATAGTATATTGACAGCATTGTTTTCTTTCAGAAATCCACTTAATTTTCTTTACCCTATTACTGAAATGGTAATTGACAAAAACAAGCTACATTGTCACCAGAAGAGCAATGCAAAATGTACAATTGATATTTCAAAATCATCTTTCCATCTTGAATTTCAATGATGCATTGGGGCAACGATTTTGTGAGAAACATCTTCACCCTTAAAGAAAGATTTTCTTAACTTCTTACCTGTGTGCTGATTAGATATCACCTGGTTTTCACATTAAACAGATTCCCACTTGAGAAAGCAGCAAGGATGCAGTGAGGTTTATGTTTCCTGGTGTCAACCTGTATTATTTCAGTGGACATTGTAATGAGGATGCATCTTGCTGCCTTTCCAATGAAGCAAGTTTTAATCAGTAATAGGTGAAAAACCATTCCTACAAAGGAGTTAATCAGAGACTTGGCTTTGTGGACACTTTTCAGAGAGCAAATGTGTTAGCATAAAAATAAAGCCATAAAATGGAGAGCTGATTAATCACTCAATTGGATTTCTCTGCCTGCATAATTTTTTTTCTCTGCAACCCCATGCTAAATTGTGCTTCCTGTTTTTTATAAAATGACTTAATCAAATCTGACTCTGATTGCATCAGAGAAGGCCAGGTACCCTACACTATAAGAGGTGGTTTGAAATTTTGACTTGTCTACTTAAAGATCACCAAAATTTGATCACAAGGTCAATTACGTCCCCGGGTGGGATTGAACCACCAACCTTTCGGTTAACAGCCGAATGCGCTAACCGATTGCGCCACAGAGACAGCTTGCAAAAGCATGTATTGACAAAGGCTAAAAAGCATTCATCTAGAAAGTTTCCTAGAAAAAGGTTAAAAAGGCAATAATCTGGAGAGTTTTGCAAGATTTTTCTTCCATTGACCAACGAAGAAACACATTGGTACTTTCACATGATGAGTGAGTACTTCAGGATCTCTGGCACTTACATGAGCAGCAGAGTGGCGCAGCGGAAGCGTGCTGGGCCCATAACCCTGAGGTCGGTGGATCGAAACCATCCTCTGCTATGTGCACTTATTTTTTTGTTAATTAAATTCTTCCAAACTGGAATTGATATTTTGACTCTTTTATTTTTACTTAAAGTACAATAACTTTTAACATTTTAATTTGTTTTAATAGTATATTGACAGCATTGTTTTCTTTCAGAAATCCACTTAATTTTCTTTACCCTATTACTGAAATGGTAATTGACAAAAACAAGCTACATTGTCACCAGAAGAGCAATGCAAAATGTACAATTGATATTTCAAAATCATCTTTCCATCTTGAATTTCAATGATGCATTGGGGCAACGATTTTGTGAGAAACATCTTCACCCTTAAAGAAAGATTTTCTTAACTTTTACCTGTGTGCTGATTAGATATCACCTGGTTTTCACATTAAACAGATTCCCACTTGAGAAAGCAGCAAGGATGCAGTGAGGTTTATGTTTCCTGGTGTCAACCTGTATTATTTCAGTGGACATTGTAATGAGGATGCATCTTGCTGCCTTTCCAATGAAGCAAGTTTTAATCAGTAATAGGCGAAAAACCATTCCTACAAAGGTGTTAATCAGAGACTTGGCTTTGTGGACACTTTTCAGAGAGCAAATGTGTTAGCATAAAAATAAAGCCATAAAATGGAGAGCTGATTAATCACTCAATATGGATTTCTCTGCCTGCATATTTTTTTTTCTCTGCAACCCCAATGCTAAATTGTGCTTCCTGTTTTTTATAAAATGACTTAATCAAATCTGACTCTGATTGCATCAGAGAAGGCCAGGTACCTTACACCATAAAAGGTGGTTTGAAATTTTGACTTAGTCAATTACGTCCCCGGGTAGGATTGAACCACCAACCTTTCGGTTAACAGCCGAATGCGCTAACCGATTGCGCCACAGAGACAGCTTGCGAAAGCATGTACTGACAAAGGCTAAAAAGCATTCATCTAGAAAGTTTCCTAGAAAAAGGTTAAAAAGGCAATAATCTGGAGAGTTTTGCAAGATTTTTCTTCCATTGACCAACGAAGAAACACATTGGTACTTTCACATGATGAGTGAGTTCTTCAGGATCTCTGACACTTACATGAGCAGCAGAGTGGCGCAGTGGAAGCGTGCTGGGCCCATAACCCAGAGGTCGGTGGATCGAAACCATCCTTTGCTATGTTAATTAAATTCTTCCAAAACTGGAATTGATATTTTGACTCTTTTATTTTTACTTAAAGTACAATAACTTTTAACATTTTAATTTGTTTTAATAGTATATTGACAGCATTGTTTTCTTTCAGAAATCCACTTAATTTTCTTTACCCTATTACTGAAATGGTAATTGACAAAAACAAGCTACATTGTCACCAGAAGAGCAATGCAAAATGTACAATTGATATTTCAAAATCATCTTTCCATCTTGAATTTCAATGATGCATTGGGGCAACGATTTTGTGAGAAACATCTTCACCCTTAAAGAAAGATTTTCTTAACTTTTACCTGTGTGCTGATTAGATATCACCTGGTTTTCACATTAAACAGATTCCCACTTGAGAAAGCAGCAAGGATGCAGTGAGGTTTATGTTTCCTGGTGTCAACCTGTATTATTTCAGTGGACATTGTAATGAGGATGCATCTTGCTGCCTTTCCAATGAAGCAAGTTTTAATCAGTAATAGGTGAAAAACCATTCCTACAAAGGTGTTAATCAGAGACTTGGCTTTGTGGACACTTTTCAGAGAGCAAATGTGTTAGCATAAAAATAAAGCCATAAAATGGAGAGCTGACTAATCACTCAATTGGATTTCTCTGCCTGCATAATTTTTTTTCTCTGCAACCCCATGCTAAATTGTGCTTCCTGTTTTTTATAAAATGACTTAATCAAATCTGACTCTGATTGCATCAGAGAAGGCCAGGTACCCTACACTATAAGAGGTGGTTTGAAATTTTGACTTGTCTACTTAAAGATCAGCAAAATTTGATCACAAGGTCAATTATGTCACTGGGTGGTATTGAACCACCAGCCTTTCGGTTAACAGCCGAATGCGCTAACCGATTGCGCCACAGAGACAGCTTGCAAAAGCATGTACTGACAAAGGCTAAAAAGCATTCATCTAGAAAGTTTCCTAGAAAAAGGTTAAAAAGGCAATAATCTGGAGAGTTTTGCAAGATTTTTCTTCCATTGACCAACGAAGAAACACATTGGTACTTTCACATGATGAGTGAGTACTTCAGGATCTCTGGCACTTACATGAGCAGCAGAGTGGCGCAGCGGAAGCGTGCTGGGCCCATAACCCAGAGGTCGGTGGATCGAAACCATTCTCTGTTATGTGCACTTATTTTTTTGTTAATTAAATTCTTCCAAACTGGAATTGATATTTTGACTCTTTTATTTTTACTTAAAGTACAATAACTTTTAACATTTTAATTTGTTTTAATAGTATATTGACAGCATTGTTTTCTTTCAGAAATCCACTTAATTTTCTTTACCCTATTACTGAAATGGTAATTGACAAAAACAAGCTACATTGTCACCAGAAGAGCAATGCAAAATGTACAATTGATATTTCAAAATCATCTTTCCATCTTGAATTTCAATGATGCATTGGGGCAACGATTTTGTGAGAAACATCTTCACCCTTAAAGAAAGATTTTCTTAACTTCTTACCTGTGTGCTGATTAGATATCACCTGGTTTTCACATTAAACAGATTCCCACTTGAGAAAGCAGCAAGGATGCAGTGAGGTTTATGTTTCCTGGTGTCAACCTGTATTATTTCAGTGGACATTGTAATGAGGATGCATCTTGCTGCCTTTCCAATGAAGCAAGTTTTAATCAGTAATAGGTGAAAAACCATTCCTACAAAGGTGTTAATCAGAGACTTGGCTTTGTGGACACTTTTCAGAGAGCAAATGTGTTAGCATAAAAATAAAGCCATAAAATGGAGAGCTGATTAATCACTCAATTGGATTTCTCTGCCTGCATAATTTTTTTTCTCTGCAACCCCATGCTAAATTGTGCTTCCTGTTTTTTATAAAATGACTTAATCAAATCTGACTCTGATTGCATCAGAGAAGGCCAGGTACCCTACACTATAAGAGGTGGTTTGAAATTTTGACTTGTCTACTTAAAGATCACCAAAATTTCATCACAAGGTCAATTACGTCCCCGGGTGGGATTGAACCACCAACCTTTCGGTTAACAGCCGAATGCGCTAACCGATTGCGCCACAGAGACAGCTTGCAAAAGCATGTATTGACAAAGGCTAAAAAGCATTCATCTAGAAAGTTTCCTAGAAAAAGGTTAAAAAGGCAATAATCTGGAGAGTTTTGCAAGATTTTTCTTCCATTGACCAACGAAGAAACACATTGGTACTTTCACATGATGAGTGAGTACTTCAGGATCTCTGTCACTTACATGAGCAGCAGAGTGGCGCAGCGGAAGCGTGCTGGGCCCATAACCCAGAGGTCGGTGGATCGAAACCATCCTCTGCTATGTGCACTTATTTTTTTGTTAATTAAATTCTTCCAAACTGGAATTGATATTTTGACTCTTTTATTTTTACTTAAAGTACAATAACTTTTAACATTTTAATTTGTTTTAATAGTATATTGACAGCATTGTTTTCTTTCAGAAATCCACTTAATTTTCTTTACCCTATTACTGAAATGGTAATTGACAAAAACAAGCTACATTGTCACCAGAAGAGCAATGCAAAATGTACAATTGATATTTCAAAATCATCTTTCCATCTTGAATTTCAATGATGCATTGGGGCAACGATTTTGTGAGAAACATCTTCACCCTTAAAGAAAGATTTTCTTAACTTTTACCTGTGTGCTGATTAGATATCACCTGGTTTTCACATTAAACAGATTCCCACTTGAGAAAGCAGCAAGGATGCAGTGAGGTTTATGTTTCCTGGTGTCAACCTGTATTATTTCAGTGGACATTGTAATGAGGATGCATCTTGCTGCCTTTCCAATGAAGCAAGTTTTAATCAGTAATAGGTGAAAAACCATTCCTACAAAGGTGTTAATCAGAGACTTGGCTTTGTGGACACTTTTCAGAGAGCAAATGTGTTAGCATAAAAATAAAGCCATAAAATGGAGAGCTGATTAATCACTCAATTGGATTTCTCTGCCTGCATATTTTTTTTTCTCTGCAACCCCAATGCTAAATTGTGCTTCCTGTTTTTTATAAAATGACTTAATCAAATCTGACTCTGATTGCATCAGAGAAGGCCAGGTACCTTACACCATAAAAGGTGGTTTGAAATTTTGACTTAGTCAATTACGTCCCCGGGTGGGATTGAACCACCAACCTTTCGGTTAACAGCCGAATGCGCTAACCGATTGCGCCACAGAGACAGCTTGCGAAAGCTTGTACTGACAAAGGCTAAAAAGCATTCATCTAGAAAGTTTCCTAGAAAAAGGTTAAAAAGGCAATAATCTGGAGAGTTTTGCAAGATTTTTCTTCCATTGACCAACGAAGAAACACATTGGTACTTTCACATGATGAGTGAGTTCTTCAGGATCTCTGACACTTACATGAGCAGCAGAGTGGCGCAGTGGAAGCGTGCTGGGCCCATAACCCAGAGGTCGGTGGATCGAAACCATCCTTTGCTATGTTAATTAAATTCTTCCAAAACTGGAATTGATATTTTGACTCTTTTATTTTTACTTAAAGTACAATAACTTTTAACATTTTAATTTGTTTTAATAGTATATTGACAGCATTGTTTTCTTTCAGAAATCCACTTAATTTTCTTTACCCTACTACTGAAATGGTAATTGACAAAAACAAGCTACATTGTCACCAGAAGAGCAATGCAAAATGTACAATTGATATTTCAAAATCATCTTTCCATCTTGAATTTCAATGATGCATTGGGGCAACGATTTTGTGAGAAACATCTTCACCCTTAAAGAAAGATTTTCTTAACTTTTACCTGTGTGCTGATTAGATATCACCTGGTTTTCACATTAAACAGATTCCCACTTGAGAAAGCAGCAAGGATGCAGTGAGGTTTATGTTTCCTGGTGTCAACCTGTATTATTTCAGTGGACATTGTAATGAGGATGCATCTTGCTGCCTTTCCAATGAAGCAAGTTTTAATCAGTAATAGGTGAAAAACCATTCCTACAAAGGTGTTAATCAGAGACTTGGCTTTGTGGACACTTTTCAGAGAGCAAATGTGTTAGCATAAAAATAAAGCCATAAAATGGAGAGCTGACTAATCACTCAATTGGATTTCTCTGCCTGCATAATTTTTTTTCTCTGCAACCCCATGCTAAATTGTGCTTCCTGTTTTTTATAAAATGACTTAATCAAATCTGACTCTGATTGCATCAGAGAAGGCCAGGTACCCTACACTATAAGAGGTGGTTTGAAATTTTGACTTGTCTACTTAAAGATCAGCAAAATTTGATCACAAGGTCAATTATGTCACTGGGTGGTATTGAACCACCAGCCTTTCGGTTAACAGCCGAATGCGCTAACCGATTGCGCCACAGAGACAGCTTGCAAAAGCATGTACTGACAAAGGCTAAAAAGCATTCATCTAGAAAGTTTCCTAGAAAAAGGTTAAAAAGGCAATAATCTGGAGAGTTTTGCAAGATTTTTCTTCCATTGACCAACGAAGAAACACATTGGTACTTTCACATGATGAGTGAGTACTTCAGGATCTCTGGCACTTACATGAGCAGCAGAGTGGCGCAGCGGAAGCGTGCTGGGCCCATAACCCAGAGGTCGGTGGATCGAAACCATCCTCTGCTATGTGCACTTATTTTTTTGTTAATTAAATTCTTCCAAACTGGAATTGATATTTTGACTCTTTTATTTTTACTTAAAGTACAATAACTTTTAACATTTTAATTTGTTTTAATAGTATATTGACAGCATTGTTTTCTTTCAGAAATCCACTTAATTTTCTTTACCCTATTACTGAAATGGTAATTGACAAAAACAAGCTACATTGTCACCAGAAGAGCAATGCAAAATGTACAATTGATATTTCAAAATCATCTTTCCATCTTGAATTTCAATGATGCATTGGGGCAACGATTTTGTGAGAAACATCTTCACCCTTAAAGAAAGATTTTCTTAACTTTTACCTGTGTGCTGATTAGATATCACCTGGTTTTCACATTAAACAGATTCCCACTTGAGAAAGCAGCAAGGATGCAGTGAGGTTTATGTTTCCTGGTGTCAACCTGTATTATTTCAGTGGACATTGTAATGAGGATGCATCTTGCTGCCTTTCCAATGAAGCAAGTTTTAATCAGTAATAGGTGAAAAACCATTCCTACAAAGGTGTTAATCAGAGACTTGGCTTTGTGGACACTTTTCAGAGAGCAAATGTGTTAGCATAAAAATAAAGCCATAAAATGGAGAGCTGATTAATCACTCAATTGGATTTCTCTGCCTGCATATTTTTTTTTCTCTGCAACCCCAATGCTAAATTGTGCTTCCTGTTTTTTATAAAATGACTTAATCAAATCTGACTCTGATTGCATCAGAGAAGGCCAGGTACCTTACACCATAAAAGGTGGTTTGAAATTTTGACTTAGTCAATTACGTCCCCGGGTGGGATTGAACCACCAACCTTTCGGTTAACAGCCGAATGCGCTAACCGATTGCGCCACAGAGACAGCTTGCGAAAGCATGTACTGACAAAGGCTAAAAAGCATTCATCTAGAAAGTTTCCTAGAAAAAGGTTAAAAAGGCAATAATCTGGAGAGTTTTGCAAGATTTTTCTTCCATTGACCAACGAAGAAACACATTGGTACTTTCACATGATGAGTGAGTTCTTCAGGATCTCTGACACTTACATGAGCAGCAGAGTGGCGCAGTGGAAGCGTGCTGGGCCCATAACCCAGAGGTCGGTGGATCGAAACCATCCTTTGCTATGTTAATTAAGTTCTTCCAAAACTGGAATTGATATTTTGACTCTTTTATTTTTACTTAAAGTACAATAACTTTTAACATTTTAATTTGTTTTAATAGTATATTGACAGCATTGTTTTCTTTCAGAAATCCACTTAATTTTCTTTACCCTATTACTGAAATGGTAATTGACAAAAACAAGCTACATTGTCACCAGAAGAGCAATGCAAAATGTACAATTGATATTTCAAAATCATCTTTCCATCTTGAATTTCAATGATGCATTGGGGCAACGATTTTGTGAGAAACATCTTCACCCTTAAAGAAAGATTTTCTTAACTTCTTACCTGTGTGCTGATTAGATATCACCTGGTTTTCACATTAAACAGATTCCCACTTGAGAAAGCAGCAAGGATGCAGTGAGGTTTATGTTTCCTGGTGTCAACCTGTATTATTTCAGTGGACATTGTAATGAGGATGCATCTTGCTGCCTTTCCAATGAAGCAAGTTTTAATCAGTAATAGGTGAAAAACCATTACTACAAAGGTGTTAATCAGAGACTTGGCTTTGTGGACACTTTTCAGAGAGCAAATGTGTTAGCATAAAAATAAAGCCATAAAATGGAGAGCTGATTAATCACTCAATTGGATTTCTCTGCCTGCATAATTTTTTTTCTCTGCAACCCCATGCTAAATTGTGCTTCCTGTTTTTTATAAAATGACTTAATCAAATCTGACTCTGATTGCATCAGAGAAGGCCTGGTACCCTACACTATAAGAGGTGGTTTGAAATTTTGACTTGTCTACTTAAAGATCAACAAAATTTGATCACAAGGTCAATTACATCCCTGGGTGGTATTGAACCACCAGCCTTTCGGTTAACAGCCAAATGCGCTAACCGATTGCGCCACAGAGACAGCTTGCAAAAGCATGTACTGACAAAGGCTAAAAAGCATTCATCTAGAAAGTTTCCTAGAAAAAGGTTAAAAAGGCAATAATCTGGAGAGTTTTGCAAGATTTTTCTTCCATTGACCAACGAAGAAACACATTGGTACTTTCACATGATGAGTGAGTTCTTCAGGATCTCTGACACTTACATGAGCAGCAGAGTGGCGCAGCGGAAGCGTGCTGGGCCCATAACCCAGAGGTCGGTGAATCGAAACCATCCTTTGCTATGTGCACTTATTTTTTTGTTAATTAAATTCTTCCAAAACTGGAATTGATATTTTGACTCTTTTATTTTTACTTAAAGTACAATAACTTTTAACATTTTAATTTGTTTTAATAGTATATTGACAGCATTGTTTTCTTTCAGAAATCCACTTAATTTTCTTTACCCTATTACTGAAATGGTAATTGACAAAAACAAGCTACATTGTCACCAGAAGAGCAATGCAAAATGTACAATTGATATTTCAAAATCATCTTTCCATCTTGAATTTCAATGATGCATTGGGGCAACGATTTTGTGAGAAACATCTTCACCCTTAAAGAAAGATTTTCTTAACTTCTTACCTGTGTGCTGATTAGATATCACCTGGTTTTCACATTAAACAGATTCCCACGTGAGAAAGAAGCAAGGATGCAGTGAGGTTTATGTTTCCTGGTGTCAACCTGTATTATTTCAGTGGACATTGTAATGAGGATGCATCTTGCTGCCTTTCCAATGAAGCAAGTTTTAATCAGTAATAGGTGAAAAACCATTCCTACAAAGGTGTTAATCAGAGACTTGGCTTTGTGGACACTTTTCAGAGAGCAAATGTGTTAGCATAAAAATAAAGCCATAAAATGGAGAGCTGATTAATCACTCAATTGGATTTCTCTGCCTGCATATTTTTTTTTCTCTGCAACCCCAATGCTAAATTGTGCTTAATGTTTTTTATAAAATGACTTAATCAAATCTGACTCTGATTGCATCAGAGAAGGCCAGGTACCTTACACCATAAAAGGTGGTTTGAAATTTTGACTTGTCTACTTAAAGATCACCAAAATTTGATCACAAGGTCAATTACTTCCCCGGGTGGGATTGAACCACCAACCTTTCGGTTAACAGCCGAATGCGCTAACCGATTGCGCCACAGAGACAGCTTGCAAAAGCATGTACTGACAAAGGCTAAAAAGCATTCATCTAGAAAGTTTCCTAGAAAAAGGTTAAAAAGGCAATAATCTGGAGAGTTTTGCAAGATTTTTCTTCCATTGACCAACGAAGAAACACATTGGTACTTTCACATGATGAGTGAGTACTTCAGGATCTCTGGCACTTACATGAGCAGCAGAGTGGCGCAGCGGAAGCGTGCTGGGCCCATAACCCAGAGGTCGGTGGATCGAAACTATCCTCTGCTATGTGCACTTATTTTTTTGTTAATTAAATTCTTCCAAACTGGAATTGATATTTTGACTCTTTTATTTTTACTTAAAGTACAATAACTTTTAACATTTTAATTTGTTTTAATAGTATATTGACAGCATTGTTTTCTTTCAGAAATCCACTTAATTTTCTTTACCCTATTACTGAAATGGTAATTGACAAAAACAAGCTACATTGTCACCAGAAGAGCAATGCAAAATGTACAATTGATATTTCAAAATCATCTTTCCATCTTGAATTTCAATGATGCATTGGGGCAACGATTTTGTGAGAAACATCTTCACCCTTAAAGACAGATTTTCTTAACTTTTACCTGTGTGCTGATTAGATATCACCTGGTTTTCACATTAAACAGATTCCCACTTGAGAAAGCAGCAAGGATGCAGTGAGGTTTATGTTTCCTGGTGTCAACCTGTATTATTTCAGTGGACATTGTAATGAGGATGCATCTTGCTGCCTTTCCAATGAAGCAAGTTTTAATCAGTAATAGGTGAAAAACCATTCCTACAAAGGTGTTAATCAGAGACTTGGCTTTGTGGACACTTTTCAGAGAGCAAATGTGTTAGCATAAAAATAAAGCCATAAAATGGAGAGCTGATTAATCACTCAATTGGATTTCTCTGCCTGCATATTTTTTTTTCTCTGCAACCCCAATGCTAAATTGTGCTTCCTGTTTTTTATAAAATGACTTAATCAAATCTGACTCTGATTGCATCAGAGAAGGCCAGGTACCTTACACCATAAAAGGTGGTTTGAAATTTTGACTTGTCTACTTAAAGATCACCAAAATTTGATCACAAGGTCAATTACGTCCCCGGGTGGGATTGAACCACCAACCTTTCGGTTAACAGCCGAATGCGCTAACCGATTGCGCCACAGAGACAGCTTGCAAAAGCATGTACTGACAAAGGCTAAAAAGCATTCATCTAGAAAGTTTCCTAGAAAAAGGTTAAAAAGGCAATAATCTGGAGAGTTTTGCAAGATTTTTCTTCCATTGACCAACGAAGAAACACATTGGTACTTTCACATGATGAGTGAGTTCTTCAGGATCTCTGACACTTACATGAGCAGCAGAGTGGCGCAGCGGAAGCGTGCTGGGCCCATAACCCAGAGGTCGGTGGGTCGAAACCATCCTTTGCTATGTGCACTTATTTTTTTGTTAATTAAATTCTTCCAAAACTGGAATTGATATTTTGACTCTTTTATTTTTACTTAAAGTACAATAACTTTTAACATTTTAATTTGTTTTAATAGTATATTGACAGCATTGTTTTCTTTCAGAAATCCACTTAATTTTCTTTACCCTATTACTGAAATGGTAATTGACAAAAACAAGCTACATTGTCACCAGAAGAGCAATGCAAAATGTACAATTGATATTTCAAAATCATCTTTCCAGCTTGAATTTCAATGATGCATTGGGGCAACGATTTTGTGAGAAACATCTTCACCTTTAAAGAAAGATTTTCTTAACTTCTTACCTGTGTGCTGATTAGATATCACCTGGTTTTCACATTAAACAGATTCCCACTTGAGAAAGCAGCAAGGATGCAGTGAGGTTTATGTTTCCTGGTGTCAACCTGTATTATTTCAGTGGACATTGTAATGAGGATGCATCTTGCTGCCTTTCCAATGAAGCAAGTTTTAATCAGTAATAGGTGAAAAACCATTCCTACAAAGGTGTTAATCAGAGACTTGGCTTTGTGGACACTTTTCAGAGAGCAAATGTGTTAGCATAAAAATAAAGCCATAAAATGGAGAGCTGATTAATCACTCAATTGGATTTCTCTGCCTGCATAATTTTTTTTCTCTGCAACCCCATGCTAAATTGTGCTTCCTGTTTTTTATAAAATGACTTAATCAAATCTGACTCTGATTGCATCAGAGAAGGCCAGGTACCCTACACTATAAGAGGTGGTTTAAAATTTTGACTTGTCTACTTAAAGTTCAGCAAAATTTGATCACAAGGTCAATTACGTCCCTGGGTGGTATTGAACCACCAGCCTTTCGGTTAACAGCCGCATGCGCTAACCGATTGCACCACAGAGACAACTTGCAAAAGCATGTACTAACAAAGGCTAAAAAGCATTCATCTAGAAAGTTTCCTAGAAAAAGGTTAAAAAGGCAATAATCTGGAGAGTTTTGCAAGATTTTTCTTACATTGACCAACGAAGAAACACATTGGTACTTTCACATGATGAGTGAGTACTTCAGGATCTCTGACACTTATATGAGCAGCAGAGTGGTGCAGCAGAAGCGTGCTGGGCCCATAACCCAGAGGTCGGTGGATCGAAACCATCCTCTGCTATGTGCACTTATTTTTTTGTTAATTAAATTCTTCCAAAACTGGAATTGATATTTTGACTCTTTTATTTTTACTTAAAGTACAATAACTTTTAACATTTTAATTTGTTTTAATAGTATATTGACAGCATTGTTTTCTTTCAGAAATCCACTTAATTTTCTTTACCCTATTACTGAAATGGTAATTGACAAAAACAAGCTACATTGTCACCAGAAGAGCAATGCAAAATGTACAATTGATATTTCAAAATCATCTTTCCAGCTTGAATTTCAATGATGCATTGGGGCAACGATTTTGTGAGAAACATCTTCACCCTTAAAGAAAGATTTTCTTAACTTCTTACCTGTGTGCTGAATAGATATCACCTGGTTTTCACATTAAACAGATTCCCACTTGAAAAAGCAGCAAGGATGCAGTGAGGTTTATGTTTCCTGGTGTCAACCTGTATTATTTCAGTGGACATTGTAATGAGGATGCATCTTGCTGCCTTTCCAATGAAGCAAGTTTTAATCAGTAATAGGTGAAAAACCATTCCTACAAAGGTGTTAATCAGAGACTTGGCTTTGTGGACACTTTTCAGAGAGCAAATGTGTTAGCATAAAAATAAAGCCATAAAATGGAGAGCTGATTAATCACTCAATTGGATTTCTCTGCCTGCATAATTTTTTTTCTCTGCAACCCCATGCTAAATTGTGCTTCCTGTTTTTTATAAAATGACTTAATCAAATCTGACTCTGATTGCATCAGAGAAGGCCAGGTACCCTACACTATAAGAGGTGGTTTGAAATTTTGACTTGTCTACTTAAAGATCAGCAAAATTTGATCACAAGGTCAATTACGTCCCAGGGTGGTATTGAACCACCAGCCTTTCGGTTAACAGCCGCATGCGCTAACCGATTGCACCACAGAGACAACTTGCAAAAGCATGTACTAACAAAGGCTAAAAAGCATTCATCTAGAAAGTTTCCTAGAAAAAGGTTAAAAAGGCAATAATCTGGAGAGTTTTGCAAGATTTTTCTTCCATTGACCAACGAAGAAACACATTGGTACTTTCACATGATGAGTGAGTACTTCAGGATCTCTGACACTTACATGAGCAGCAGAGTGGTGCAGCGGAAGCGTGCTGGGCCCATAACCCAGAGGTCGGTGGATCGAAACCATCCTCTGCTATGTGCACTTATTATTTTGTTAATTAAATTTTACCAAAACTGGAATTGATATTTTGACTCTTTTATTTTTACTTAAAGTACAATAACTTTTAACATTTTAATTTGTTTTAATAGTATATTGACAGCATTGTTTTCTTTCAGAAATCCACTTAATTTTCTTTACCCTATTACTGAAATGGTAATTGACAAAAACAAGCTACATTGTCACCAGAAGAGCAATGCAAAATGTACAATTGATATTTCAAAATCATCTTTCCATCTTGAATTTCAATGATGCATTGGGGCAACGATTTTGTGAGAAACATATTCACCCTTAAAGAAAGATTTTCTTAACTTCTTACCTGTGTGCTGATTAGATATCACCTGGTTTTCACATTAAACAGATTCCCACTTGAGAAAGCAGCAAGGATGCAGTGAGGTTTATGTTTCCTGGTGTCAACCTGTATTATTTCAGTGGACATTGTAATGAGGATGCATCTTGCTGCCTTTCCAATGAAGCAAGTTTTAATCAGTAATAGGTGAAAAACCATTCCTACAAAGGTGTTAATCAGAGACTTGGCTTTGTGGACACTTTTCAGAGAGCAAATGTGTTAGCATAAAAATAAATCCATAAAATGGAGAGCTGATTAATCACTCAATTGGATTTCTCTGCCTGCATAATTTTTTTTCTCTGCAACCCCATGCTAAATTGTGCTTCCTGTTTTTTATAAAATGACTTAATCAAATCTGACTCTGATTGCATCAGAGAAGGCCAGGTACCCTACACTATAAGAGGTGGTTTGAAATTTTGACTTGTCTACTTAAAGATCAGCAAAATTTGATCACAAGGTCAATTACGTCCCAGGGTGATTTTGAACCACCAGCCTTTCGGTTAACAGCCGCATGCGCTAACCGATTGCACCACAGAGACAACTTGCAAAAGCATGTACTAACAAAGGCTAAAAAGCATTCATCTAGAAAGTTTCCTAGAAAAAGGTTAAAAAGGCAATAATCTGGAGAGTTTTGCAAGATTTTTCTTCCATTGACCAACGAAGAAACACATTGGTACTTTCACATGATGAGTGAGTACTTCAGGATCTCTGACTCTTACATGAGCAGCAGAGTGGTGCAGCGGAAGCGTGCTGGGCCCATAACCCAGAGGTCGGTGGATCGAAACCATCCTGTGCTATGTGCACTTATTATTTTGTTAATTAAATTCTTCCAAAACTGGAATTGATATTTTGACTCTTTTATTTTTACTTAAAGTACAATAACTTTTAACATTTTAATTTGTTTTAATAGTATATTGACAGCATTGTTTTCTTTCAGAAATCCACTTAATTTTCTTTACCCTATTACTGAAATGGTAATTGACAAAAACAAGCTACATTGTCACCAGAAGAGCAATGCAAAATGTACAATTGATATTTCAAAATCATCTTTCCATCTTGAATTTCAATGATGCATTGGGGCAACGATTTTGTGAGAAACATCTTCACCCTTAAAGAAAGATTTTCTTAACTTCTTACCTGTGTGCTGATTAGATATCACCTGGTTTTCACATTAAACAGATTCCCACTTGAGAAAGCAGCAAGGATGCAGTGAGGTTTATGTTTCCTGGTGTCAACCTGTATTATTTCAGTGGACATTGTAATGAGGATGCATCTTGCTGCCTTTCCAATGAAGCAAGTTTTAATCAGTAATAGGTGAAAAACCATTCCTACAAAGGTGTTAATCAGAGACTTGGCTTTGTGGACAATTTTCAGAGAGCAAATGTGTTAGCATAAAAATAAAGCCATAAAATGGAGAGCTGATTAATCACTCAATTGGATTTCTCTGCCTGCATAATTTTTTTTCTCTGCAACCCCAATGCTAAATTGTGCTTCCTGTTTTTTATAAAATGACTTAATCAAATCTGACTCTGATTGCATCAGAGAAGGCCAGGTACCCTACACTATAAGAGGTGGTTTGAAATTTTGACTTGTCTACTTAAAGATCACCAAAATTTGATCATAAGGTCAATCACGTCCCCGGGTGGGATTGAACCACCAGCCTTTCGGTTAACAGCCGAATGCGCTAACCGATTGCGCCACAGAGACAACTTGCAAAAGCATGTACTGACAAAGGCTAAAAACCATTCATCTAGAAAGTTTCCTAGAAAAAGGTTAAAAAGGCAATAATCTGGAGAGTTTTGCAAGATTTTTCTTCCATTGACCAACGAAGAAACACATTGGTACTTTCACATGATGAGTGAGTACTTCAGGATCTCTGACACTTACATGAGCAGCAGAGTGGCGCAGCGGAAGTGTGCTGGGCCCATAACCCAGAGGTCGGTGGATCGAAACCATCCTTTGCTATGTGCACTTATTTTTTTGTTAATTAAATTCTTCCAAAACTGGAATTGATATTTTGACTCTTTTATTTTTACTTAAAGTACAATAACTTTTAACATTTTAATTTGTTTTAATAGTATATTGACAGCATTGTTTTCTTTCAGAAATCCACTTAATTTTCTTTACCCTATTACTGAAATGGTAATTGACAAAAACAAGCTACATTGTCACCAGAAGAGCAATGCAAAATGTACAATTGATATTTCAAAATCATCTTTCCATCTTGAATTTCAATGATGCATTGGGGCAACGATTTTGTGAGAAACATCTTCACCCTTAAAGAAAGATTTTCTTAACTTTTACCTGTGTGCTGATTAGATATCACCTGGTTTTCACATTAAACAGATTCCCACTTGAGAAAGCAGCAAGGATGCAGTGAGGTTTATGTTTCCTGGTGTCAACCTGTATTATTTCAGTGGACATTGTAATGAGGATGCATCTTGCTGCCTTTCCAATGAAGCAAGTTTTAATCAGTAATAGGTGAAAAACCATTCCTACAAAGGTGTTAATCAGAGACTTGGCTTTGTGGACACTTTTCAGAGAGCAAATGTGTTAGCATAAAAATAAAGCCATAAAATGGAGAGCTGATTAATCACTCAATTGGATTTCTCTGCCTGCATATTTTTTTTTCTCTGCAACCCCAATGCTAAATTGTGCTTCCTGTTTTTTATAAAATGACTTAATCAAATCTGACTCTGATTGCATCAGAGAAGGCCAGGTACCTTACACCATAAAAGGTGGTTTGAAATTTTGACTTAGTCAATTACGTCCCCGGGTGGGATTGAACCACCAACCTTTCGGTTAACAGCCGAATGCGCTAACCGATTGCGCCACAGAGACAGCTTGCAAAAGCATGTACTGACAAAGGCTAAAAAGCATTCATCTAGAAAGTTTCCTAGAAAAAGGTTAAAAAGGCAATAATCTGGAGAGTTTTGCAAGATTTTTCTTCCATTGACCAACGAAGAAACACATTGGTACTTTCACATGATGAGTGAGTTCTTCAGGATCTCTGACACTTACATGAGCAGCAGAGTGGCGCAGTGGAAGCGTGCTGGGCCCATAACCCAGAGGTCGGTGGATCGAAACCATCCTTTGCTATGTTAATTAAATTCTTACAAAACTGGAATTGATATTTTGACTCTTTTATTTTTACTTAAAGTACAATAACTTTTAACATTTTAATTTGTTTTAATAGTATATTGACAGCATTGTTTTCTTTCAGAAATCCACTTAATTTTCTTTACCCTATTACTGAAATGGTAATTGACAAAAACAAGCTACATTGTCACCAGAAGAGCAATGCAAAATGTACAATTGATATTTCAAAATCATCTTTCCATCTTGAATTTCAATGATGCATTGGGGCAACGATTTTGTGAGAAACATCTTCACCCTTAAAGAAAGATTTTCTTAACTTTTACCTGTGTGCTGATTAGATATCACCTGGTTTTCACATTAAAAAGATTCCCACTTGAGAAAGCAGCAAGGATGCAGTGAGGTTTATGTTTCCTGGTGTCAACCTGTATTATTTCAGTGGACATTGTAATGAGGATGCATCTTGCTGCCTTTCCAATGAAGCAAGTTTTAATCAGTAATAGGTGAAAAACCATTCCTACAAAGGTGTTAATCAGAGACTTGGCTTTGTGGACACTTTTCAGAGAGCAAATGTGTTAGCATAAAAATAAAGCCATAAAATGGAGAGCTGACTAATCACTCAATTGGATTTCTCTGCCTGCATAATTTTTTTTCTCTGCAACCCCATGCTAAATTGTGCTTCCTGTTTTTTATAAAATGACTTAATCAAATCTGACTCTGATTGCATCAGAGAAGGCCAGGTACCCTACACTATAAGAGGTGGTTTGAAATTTTGACTTGTCTACTTAAAGATCAGCAAAATTTGATCACAAGGTCAATTATGTCACTGGGTGGTATTGAACCACCAGCCTTTCGGTTAACATCCGAATGCGCTAACCGATTGCGCCACAGAGACAGCTTGCAAAAGCATGTACTGACAAAGGCTAAAAAGCATTCATCTAGAAAGTTTCCTAGAAAAAGGTTAAAAAGGCAATAATCTGGAGAGTTTTGCAAGATTTTTCTTCCATTGACCAACGAAGAAACACATTGGTACTTTCACATGATGAGTGAGTACTTCAGGATCTCTGGCACTTACATGAGCAGCAGAGTGGCGCAGCGGAAGCGTGCTGGGCCCAAAACCCTGAGGTCAGTGGATCGAAACCATCCTCTGCTATGTGCACTTATTTTTTTGTTAATTAAATTCTTCCAAACTGGAATTGATATTTTGACTCTTTTATTTTTACTTAAAGTACAATAACTTTTAACATTTTAATTTGTTTTAATAGTATATTGACAGCATTGTTTTCTTTCAGAAATCCACTTAATTTTCTTTACCCTATTACTGAAATGGTAATTGACAAAAACAAGCTACATTGTCACCAGAAGAGCAATGCAAAATGTACAATTGATATTTCAAAATCATCTTTCCATCTTGAATTTCAATGATGCATTGGGGCAACGATTTTGTGAGAAACATCTTCACCCTTAAAGAAAGATTTTCTTAACTTTTACCTGTGTGCTGATTAGATATCACCTGGTTTTCACATTAAACAGATTCCCACTTGAGAAAGCAGCAAGGATGCAGTGAGGTTTATGTTTCCTGGTGTCAACCTGTATTATTTCAGTGGACATTGTAATGAGGATGCATCTTGCTGCCTTTCCAATGAAGCAAGTTTTAATCAGTAATAGGTGAAAAACCATTCCTACAAAGGTGTTAATCAGAGACTTGGCTTTGTGGACACTTTTCAGAGAGCAAATGTGTTAGCATAAAAATAAAGCCATAAAATGGAGAGCTGATTAATCACTCAATTGGATTTCTCTGCCTGCATATTTTTTTTTCTCTGCAACCCCAATGCTAAATTGTGCTTCCTGTTTTTTATAAAATGACTTAATCAAATCTGACTCTGATTGCATCAGAGAAGGCCAGGTACCTTACACCATAAAACGTGGTTTGAAATTTTGACTTAGTCAATTACGTCCCCGGGTGGGATTGAACCACCAACCTTTCGGTTAACAGCCGAATGCGCTAACCGATTGCACCACAGAGACAGCTTGCGAAAGCATGTACTGACAAAGGCTAAAAAGCATTCATCTAGAAAGTTTCCTAGAAAAAGGTTAAAAAGGCAATAATCTGGAGAGTTTTGCAAGATTTTTCTTCCATTGACCAACGAAGAAACACATTGGTACTTTCACATGATGAGTGAGTTCTTCAGGATCTCTGACACTTACATGAGCAGCAGAGTGGCGCAGTGGAAGCGTGCTGGGCCCATAACCCAGAGGTCGGTGGATCGAAACCGTCCTTTGCTATGTTAATTAAATTCTTCCAAAACTGGAATTGATATTTTGACTCTTTTATTTTTACTTAAAGTACAATAACTTTTAACATTTTAATTTGTTTTAATAGTATATTGACAGCATTGTTTTCTTTCAGAAATCCACTTAATTTTCTTTACCCTATTACTGAAATGGTAATTGACAAAAACAAGCTACATTGTCACCAGAAGAGCAATGCAAAATGTACAATTGATATTTCAAAATCATCTTTCCATCTTGAATTTCAATGATGCATAGGGGCAACGATTTTGTGAGAAACATCTTCACCCTTAAAGAAAGATTTTCTTAACTTTTACCTGTGTGCTGATTAGATATCACCTGGTTTTCACATTAAACAGATTCCCACTTGAGAAAGCAGCAAGGATGCAGTGAGGTTTATGTTTCCTGGTGTCAACCTGTATTATTTCAGTGGACATTGTAATGAGGATGCATCTTGCTGCCTTTCCAATGAAGCAAGTTTTAATCAGTAATAGGTGAAAAACCATTCCTACAAAGGTGTTAATCAGAGACTTGGCTTTGTGGACACTTTTCAGAGAGCAAATGTGTTAGCATAAAAATAAAGCCATAAAATGGAGAGCTGACTAATCACTCAATTGGATATCTCTGCCTGCATAATTTTTTTTCTCTGCAACCCCATGCTAAATTGTGCTTCCTGTTTTTTATAAAATGACTTAATCAAATCTGACTCTGATTGCATCAGAGAAGGCCAGGTACCCTACACTATAAGAGGTGGTTTGAAATTTTGACTTGTCTACTTAAAGATCAGCAAAATTTGATCACAAGGTCAATTATGTCACTGGGTGGTATTGAACCACCAGCCTTTCGGTTAACAGCCGAATGCGCTAACCGATTGCGCCACAGAGACAGCTTGCAAAAGCATGTACTGACAAAGGCTAAAAAGCATTCATCTAGAAAGTTTCCTAGAAAAAGGTTAAAAAGGCAATAATCTGGAGAGTTTTGCAAGATTTTTCTTCCATTGACCAACGAAGAAACACATTGGTACTTTCACATGATGAGTGAGTACTTCAGGATCTCTGGCACTTACATGAGCAGCAGAGTTGCGCAGCGGAAGCGTGCTGGGCCAATAACCCAGAGGTCGGTGGATCGAAACCATCCTCTGCTATGTGCACTTATTTTTTTGTTAATTAAATTCTTCCAAACTGGAATTGATATTTTGACTCTTTTATTTTTACTTAAAGTACAATAACTTTTAACATTTTAATTTGTTTTAATAGTATATTGACAGCATTGTTTTCTTTCAGAAATCCACTTAATTTTCTTTACCCTATTACTGAAATGGTAATTGACAAAAACAAGCTACATTGTCACCAGAAGAGCAATGCAAAATGTACAATTGATATTTCAAAATCATCTTTCCATCTTGAATTTCAATGATGCACTGGGGCAACGATTTTGTGAGAAACATCTTCACCCTTAAAGAAAGATTTTCTTAACTTTTACCTGTGTGCTGATTAGATATCACCTGGTTTTCACATTAAACAGATTCCCACTTGAGAAAGCAGCAAGGATGCAGTGAGGTTTATGTTTCCTGGTGTCAACCTGTATTATTTCAGTGGACATTGTAATGAGGATGCATCTTGCTGCCTTTCCAATGAAGCAAGTTTTAATCAGTAATAGGTGAAAAACCATTCCTACAAAGGTGTTAATCAGAGACTTGGCTTTGTGGACACTTTTCAGAGAGCAAATGTGTTAGCATAAAAATAAAGCCATAAAATGGAGAGCTGATTAATCACTCAATTGGATTTCTCTGCCTGCATATTTTTTTTTCTCTGCAACCCCAATGCTAAATTGTGCTTCCTGTTTTTTATAAAATGACTTAATCAAATCTGACTCTGATTGCATCAGAGAAGGCCAGGTACCTTACACCATAAAAGGTGGTTTGAAATTTTGACTTAGTCAATTACGTCCCCGGGTGGGATTGAACCACCAACCTTTCGGTTAACAGCCGAATGCGCTAACCGATTGCGCCACAGAGACAGCTTGCGAAAGCATGTACTGACAAAGGCTAAAAAGCATTCATCTAGAAAGTTTCCTAGAAAAAGGTTAAAAAGGCAATAATCTGGAGAGTTTTGCAAGATTTTTCTTCCATTGACCAACGAAGAAACACATTGGTACTTTCACATGATGAGTGAGTTCTTCAGGATCTCTGACACTTACATGAGCAGCAGAGTGGCGCAGTGGAAGCGTGCTGGGCCCATAACCCAGAGGTCGGTGGATCGAAACCATCCTTTGCTATGTTAATTAAGTTCTTCCAAAACTGGAATTGATATTGTGACTCTTTTATTTTTACTTAAAGTACAATAACTTTTAACATTTTAATTTGTTTTAATAGTATATTGACAGCATTGTTTTCTTTCAGAAATCCACTTAATTTTCTTTACCCTATTACTGAAATGGTAATTGACAAAAACAAGCTACATTGTCACCAGAAGAGCAATGCAAAATGTACAATTGATATTTCAAAATCATCTTTCCATCTTGAATTTCAATGATGCATTGGGGCAACGATTTTGTGAGAAACATCTTCACCCTTAAAGAAAGATTTTCTTAACTTCTTACCTGTGTGCTGATTAGATATCACCTGGTTTTCACATTAAACAGATTCCCACGTGAGAAAGCAGCAAGGATGCAGTGAGGTTTATGTTTCCTGGTGTCAACCTGTATTATTTCAGTGGACATTGTAATGAGGATGTATCTTGCTGCCTTTTCAATTAAGCAAGTTTTAATCAGTAATAGGTGAAAAACCATTCCTACAAAGGTGTTAATCAGAGACTTGGCTTTGTGGACACTTTTCAGAGAGCAAATGTGTTAGCATAAAAATAAAGCCATAAAATGGAGAGCTGATTAATCACTCAATTGGATTTCTCTGCCTGCATAATTTTTTTTCTCTGCAACCCCATGCTAAATTGTGCTTCCTGTTTTTTATAAAATGACTTAATCAAATCTGACTGCATCAGAGAAGGCCTGGTACCCTACACTATAAGAGGTGGTTTGAAATTTTGACTTGTCTACTTAAAGATCAGCACAATTTGATCACAAGGTCAATTACGTCCCTGGGTGGTATGGAACCACCAGCCTTTCGGTTAACAGCCGAATGCGCTAACCGATTGCGCCACAAAGACAGCTTGCAAAAGCATGTACTGACAAAGGCTAAAAAGCATTCATCTAGAAAGTTTCCTAGAAAAAGGTTAAAAAGGCAATAATCTGGAGAGTTTTGCAAGATTTTTCTTCCATTGACCAACGAAGAAACACATTGGTACTTTCACATGATGAGTGAGTTCTTCAGGATCTCTGACACTTACATGAGCAGCAGAGTGGCGCAGCGGAAGCGTGCTGGGCCCATAACCCAGAGGTCGGTGGATCGAAACCATCCTTTGCTATGTGCACTTATTTTTTGTTAATTAAATTCTTCCAAAACTGGAATTGATATTTTGACTCTTTTATTTTTACTTAAAGTACAATAACTTTTAACATTTTAATTTGTTTTAATAGTATATTGACAGCATTGTTTTCTTTCAGAAATCCACTTAATTTTCGTTACCCTATTACTGAAATGGTAATTGACAAAAACAAGCTACATTGTCACCAGAAGAGCAATGCAAAATGTACAATTGATATTTCAAAATCATCTTTCCATCTTGAATTTCAATGATGCATTGGGGCAACGATTTTGTGAGAAACATCTTCACCCTTAAAGAAAGATTTTCTTAACTTTTACCTGTGTGCTGATTAGATATCACCTGGTTTTCACATTAAACAGATTCCCACTTGAGAAAGCAGCAAGGATGCAGTGAGGTTTATGTTTCCTGGTGTCAACCTGTATTATTTCAGTGGACATTGTAATGAGGATGCATCTTGCTGCCTTTCCAATGAAGCAAGTTTTAATCAGTAATAGGTGAAAAACCATTCCTACAAAGGTGTTAATCAGAGACTTGGCTTTGTGGACACTTTTCAGAGAGCAAATGTGTTAGCATAAAAATAAAGCCATAAAATGGAGAGCTGATTAATCACTCAATTGGATTTCTCTGCCTGCATAATTTTTTTTCTCTGCAACCCCATGCTAAATTGTGCTTCCTGTTTTTTATAAAATGACTTAATCAAATCTGACTCTGATTGCATCAGAGAAGGCCTGGTACCTTACACCATAAAAGGTGGTTTGAAATTTTGACTTGTCTACTTAAAGATCACCAAAATTTGATCACAAGGTCAATTACGTCCCCGGGTGGGATTGAACCACCAACCTTTCGGTTAACAGCCGAATGCGCTAACCGATTGCGCCACAGAGACAGCTTGCAAAAGCATGTACTGACAAAGGCTAAAAAGCATTCATCTAGAAAGTTTCCTAGAAAAAGGTTAAAAAGGCAATAATCTGGAGAGTTTTGCAAGATTTTTCTTCCATTGACCAACGAAGAAACACATTGGTACTTTCACATGATGAGTGAGTTCTTCAGGATCTCTGACACTTACATGAGCAGCAGAGTGGCGCAGCGGAAGCGTGCTGGGCCCATAACCCAGAGGTCGGTGGATCGAAACCATCCTTTGCTATGTGCACTTATTTTTTTGTTAATTAAATTCTTCCAAAACTGGAATTGATATTTTGACTCTTTTATTTTTACTTAAAGTACAATAACTTTTAACATTTTAATTTGTTTTAATAGTATATTGACAGCATTGTTTTCTTTCAGAAATCCACTTAATTTTCTTTACCCTATTACTGAAATGGTAATTGACAAAAACAAGCTACATTGTCACCAGAAGAGCAATGCAAAATGTACAATTGATATTTCAAAATCATCTTTCCATCTTGAATTTCAATGATGCATTGGGGCAACGATTTTGTGAGAAACATCTTCACCCTTAAAGAAAGATTTTCTTAACTTCTTACCTGTGTGCTGATTAGATATCACCTGGTTTTCACATTAAACAGATTCCCACGTGAGAAAGCAGCAAGGATGCAGTGAGGTTTATGTTTCCTGGTGTCAACCTGTATTATTTCAGTGGACATTGTAATGAGGATGCATCTTGCTGCCTTTTCAATTAAGCAAGTTTTAATCAGTAATAGGTGAAAAACCATTCCTACAAAGGTGTTAATCAGAGACTTGGCTTTGTGGACACTTTTCAGAGAGCAAATGTGTTAGCATAAAAATAAAGCCATAAAATGGAGAGCTGATTAATCACTCAATTGGATTTCTCTGCCTGCATAATTTTTTTTCTCTGCAACCCCATGCTAAATTGTGCTTCCTGTTTTTTATAAAATGACTTAATCAAATCTGACTGCATCAGAGAAGGCCTGGTACCCTACACTATAAGAGGTGGTTTGAAATTTTGACTTGTCTACTTAAAGATCAGCAAAATTTGATCACAAGGTCAATTACGTCCCTGGGTGGTATTGAACCACCAGCCTTTCGGTTAACAGCCGAATGCGCTAACCGATTGCGCCACAAAGACAGCTTGCAAAAGCATGTACTGACAAAGGCTAAAAAGCATTCATCTAGAAAGTTTCCTAGAAAAAGGTTAAAAAGGCAATAATCTGGAGAGTTTTGCAAGATTTTTCTTCCATTGACCAACGAAGAAACACATTGGTACTTTCACATGATGAGTGAGTTCTTCAGGATCTCTGACACTTACATGAGCAGCAGAGTGGCGCAGCGGAAGCGTGCTGGGCCCATAACCCAGAGGTCGGTGGATCGAAACCATCCTTTGCTATGTGCGCTTATTTTTTTGTTAATTAAATTCTTCCAAAACTGGAATTGATATTTTGACTCTTTTATTTTTACTTAAAGTACAATAACTTTTAACATTTTAATTTGTTTTAATAGTATATTGACAGCATTGTTTTCTTTCAGAAATCCACTTAATTTTCTTTACCCTATTACTGAAATGGTAATTGACAAAAACAAGCTACATTGTCACCAGAAGAGCAATGCAAAATGTACAATTGATATTTCAAAATCATCTTTCCATCTTGAATTTCAATGATGCATTGGGGCAACGATTTTGTGAGAAACATCTTCACCCTTAAAGAAAGATTTTCTTAACTTCTTACCTGTGTGCTGATTAGATATCACCTGGTTTTCACATTAAACAGATTCCCACGTGAGAAAGAAGCAAGGATGCAGTGAGGTTTATGTTTCCTGGTGTCAACCTGTATTATTTCAGTGGACATTGTAATGAGGATGCATCTTGCTGCCTTTTCAATGAAGCAAGTTTTAATCAGTAATAGGTGAAAAACCATTCCTACAAAGGTGTTAATCAGAGACTTGGCTTTGTGGACACTTTTCAGAGAGCAAATGTGTTAGCATAAAAATAAAGCCATAAAATGGAGAGCTGATTAATCACTCAATTGGATTTCTCTGCCTGCATATTTTTTTTCTCTGCAACCCCAATGCTAAATTGTGCTTCCTGTTTTTTATAAAATGACTTAATCAAATCTGACTCTGATTGCATCAGAGAAGGCCAGGTACCTTACACCATAAAAGGTGGTTTGAAATTTTGACTTGTCTACTTAAAGATCACCAAAATTTGATCACAAGGTCAATTACGTCCCCGGGTGGGATTGAACCACCAACCTTTCGGTTAACAGCCGAATGCGCTAACCGATTGCGCCACAGAGACAGCTTGCAAAAGCATGTACTGACAAAGGCTAAAAAGCATTCATCTAGAAAGTTTCCTAGAAAAAGGTTAAAAAGGCAATAATCTGGAGAGTTTTGCAAGATTTTTCTTCCATTGACCAACGAAGAAACACATTGGTACTTTCACATGATGAGTGAGTTCTTTAGGATCTCTGACACTTACACAAGCAGCAGAGTGGCGCAGTGGAAGCGTGCTGGGCCCATAACCCAGAGGTCGGTGGATCGAAACCATCATTTGCTATGTTAATTAAATTCTTCCAAAACTGGAATTGATATTTTGACTCTTTTATTTTTACTTAAAGTACAATAACTTTTAACATTTTAATTTGTTTTAATAGTATATTGACAGCATTGTTTTCTTTCAGAAATCCACTTAATTTTCTTTACCCTATTACTGAAATGGTAATTGATAAAAACAAGCTACATTGTCACCAGAAGAGCAATGCAAAATGTACAATTGATATTTCAAAATCATCTTTCCATCTTGAATTTCAATGATGCATTGGGGCAACGATTTTGTGAGAAACATCTTCACCCTTAAAGAAAGATTTTCTTAACTTCTTACCTGTGTGCTGATTAGATATCACCTGGTTTTCACATTAAACAGATTCCCACTTGAGAAAGCAGCAAGGATGCAGTGAGGTTTATGTTTCCTGGTGTCAACCTGTATTATTTCAGTGGACATTGTAATGAGGATGCATCTTGCTGCCTTTCCAATGAAGCAAGTTTTAATCAGTAATAGGTGAAAAACCATTCCTACAAAGGTGTTAATCAGAGACTTGGCTTTGTGGACACTTTTCAGAGAGCAAATGTGTTAGCATAAAAATAAAGCCATAAAATGGAGAGCTGATTAATCACTCAATTGGATTTCTCTGCCTGCATAATTTTTTTTCTCTGCAACCCCATGCTAAATTGTGCTTCCTGTTTTTTATAAAATGACTTAATCAAATCTGACTCTGATTGCATCAGAGAAGGCCAGGTACCCTACACTATAAGAGGTGGTTTGAAATTTTGACTTGTCTACTTAAAGATCAGCAAAATTTGATCACAAGGTCAATTATGTCACTGGGTGGTATTGAACCACCAGCCTTTCGGTTAACAGCCGAATGCGCTAACCGATTGCGCCACAGAGACAGCTTGCAAAAGCATGTACTGACAAAGGCTAAAAAGCATTCATCTAGAAAGTTTCCTAGAAAAAGGTTAAAAAGGCAATAATCTGGAGAGTTTTGCAAGATTTTTCTTCCATTGACCAACGAAGAAACACATTGGTACTTTCACATGATGAGTGAGTACTTTAGGATCTCTGGCACTTACATGAGCAGCAGAGTGGCGCAGCGGAAGCGTGCTGGGCCAATAACCCAGAGGTCGGTGGATCGAAACCATCCTCTGCTATGTGCACTTATTTTTTTGTTAATTAAATTCTTCCAAACTGGAATTGATATTTTGACTCTTTTATTTTTACTTAAAGTACAATAACTTTTAACATTTTAATTTGTTTTAATAGTATATTGACAGCATTGTTTTCTTTCAGAAATCCACTTAATTTTCTTTACCCTATTACTGAAATGGTAATTGACAAAAACAAGCTACATTGTCACCAGAAGAGCAATGCAAAATGTACAATTGATATTTCAAAATCATCTTTCCATCTTGAATTTCAATGATGCATTGGGGCAACGATTTTGTGAGAAACATCTTCACCCTTAAAGAAAGATTTTCTTAACTTTTACCTGTGTGCTGATTAGATATCACCTGGTTTTCACATTAAACAGATTCCCACTTGAGAAAGCAGCAAGGATGCAGTGAGGTTTATGTTTCCTGGTGTCAACCTGTATTATTTCAGTGGACATTGTAATGAGGATGCATCTTGCTGCCTTTCCAATGAAGCAAGTTTTAATCAGTAATAGGTGAAAAACCATTCCTACAAAGGTGTTAATCAGAGACTTGGCTTTGTGGACACTTTTCAGAGAGCAAATGTGTTAGCATAAAAATAAAGCCATAAAATGGAGAGCTGATTAATCACTCAATTGGATTTCTCTGCCTGCATATTTTTTTTTCTCTGCAACCCCAATGCTAAATTGTGCTTCCTGTTTTTTATAAAATGACTTAATCAAATCTGACTCTGATTGCATCAGAGAAGGCCAGGTACCTTACACCATAAAAGGTGGTTTGAAATTTTGACTTAGTCAATTACGTCCCCGGGTGGGATTGAACCACCAACCTTTCGGTTAACAGCCGAATGCGCTAACCGATTGCGCCACAGAGACAGCTTGCGAAAGCATGTACTGACAAAGGCTAAAAAGCATTCATCTAGAAAGTTTCCTAGAAAAAGGTTAAAAAGGCAATAATCTGGAGAGTTTTGCAAGATTTTTCTTCCATTGACCAACGAAGAAACACATTGGTACTTTCACATGATGAGTGAGTTCTTCAGGATCTCTGACACTTACATGAGCAGCAGAGTGGCGCAGTGGAAGCGTGCTGGGCCCATAACCCAGAGGTCGGTGGATCGAAACCATCCTTTGCTATGTTAATTAAGTTCTTCCAAAACTGGAATTGATATTTTGACTCTTTTATTTTTACTTAAAGTACAATAACTTTTAACATTTTAATTTCTTTTAATAGTATATTGACAGCATTGTTTTCTTTCAGAAATCCACTTAATTTTCTTTACCCTATTACTGAAATGGTAATTGACAAAAACAAGCTACATTGTCACCAGAAGAGCAATGCAAAATGTACAATTGATATTTCAAAATCATCTTTCCATCTTGAATTTCAATGATGCATTGGGGCAACGATTTTGTGAGAAACATCTTCACCCTTAAAGAAAGATTTTCTTAACTTCTTACCTGTGTGCTGATTAGATATCACCTGGTTTTCACATTAAACAGATTCCCACTTGAGAAAGCAGCAAGGATGCAGTGAGGTTTATGTTTCCTGGTGTCAACCTGTATTATTTCAGTGGACATTGTAATGAGGATGCATCTTGCTGCCTTTCCAATGAAGCAAGTTTTAATCAGTAATAGGTGAAAAACCATCCCTACAAAGGTGTTAATCAGAGACTTGGCTTTGTGGACACTTTTCAGAGAGCAAATGTGTTAGCATAAAAATAAAGCCATAAAATGGAGAGCTGATTAATCACTCAATTGGATTTCTCTGCCTGCATAATTTTTTTTCTCTGCAACCCCATGCTAAATTGTGCTTCCTGTTTTTTATAAAATGACTTAATCAAATCTGACTCTGATTGCATCAGAGAAGGCCTGGTACCTTACACCATAAAAGGTGGTTTGAAATTTTGACTTGTCTACTTAAAGATCACCAAAATTTGATCACAAGGTCAATTACGTCCCCGGGTGGGATTGAACCACCAACCTTTCGGTTAACAGCCGAATGCGCTAACCGATTGCGCCACAGAGACAGCTTGCAAAAGCATGTACTGACAAAGGCTAAAAAGCATTCATCTAGAAAGTTTCCTAGAAAAAGGTTAAAAAGGCAATAATCTGGAGAGTTTTGCAAGATTTTTCTTCCATTGACCAACGAAGAAACACATTGGTACTTTCACATGATGAGTGAGTTCTTCAGGATCTCTGACACTTACATGAGCAGCAGAGTGGCGCAGCGGAAGCGTGCTGGGCCCACAACCCAGAGGTCGGTGGATCGAAACCATCCTTTGCTATGTGCACTTATTTTTTTGTTAATTAAATTCTTCCAAAACTGGAATTGATATTTTGACTCTTTTATTTTTACTTAAAGTACAATAACTTTTAACATTTTAATTTGTTTTAATAGTATATTGACAGCATTGTTTTCTTTCAGAAATCCACTTAATTTTCTTTACCCTATTACTGAAATGGTAATTGACAAAAACAAGCTACATTGTCACCAGAAGAGCAATGCAAAATGTACAATTGATATTTCAAAATCATCTTTCCATCTTGAATTTCAATGATGCATTGGGGCAACGATTTTGTGAGAAACATCTTCACCCTTAAAGAAAGATTTTCTTAACTTCTTACCTGTGTGCTGATTAGATATCACCTGGTTTTCACATTAAACAGATTCCCACGTGAGAAAGCAGCAAGGATGCAGTGAGGTTTATGTTTCCTGGTGTCAACCTGTATTATTTCAGTGGACATTGTAATGAGGATGCATCTTGCTGCCTTTTCAATTAAGCAAGTTTTAATCAGTAATAGGTGAAAAACCATTCCTACAAAGGTGTTAATCAGAGACTTGGCTTTGTGGACACTTTTCAGAGAGCAAATGTGTTAGCATAAAAATAAAGCCATAAAATGGAGAGCTGATTAATCACTCAATTGGATTTCTCTGCCTGCATAATTTTTTTTCTCTGCAACCCCATGCTAAATTGTGCATCCTGTTTTTTATAAAATGACTTAATCAAATCTGACTGCATCAGAGAAGGCCTGGTACCCTACACTATAAGAGGTGGTTTGAAATTTTGACTTGTCTACTTAAAGATCAGCAAAATTTGATCACAAGGTCAATTACGTCCCTGGGTGGTATTGAACCACCAGCCTTTCGGTTAACAGCCGAATGCGCTAACCGATTGCGCCACAAAGACAGCTTGCAAAAGCATGTACTGACAAAGGCTAAAAAGCATTCATCTAGAAAGTTTCCTAGAAAAAGGTTAAAAAGGCAATAATCTGGAGAGTTTTGCAAGATTTTTCTTCCATTGACCAAAGAAGAAACACATTGGTACTTTCACATGATGAGTGAGTTCTTCAGGATCTCTGACACTTACATGAGCAGCAGAGTGGCGCAGCGGAAGCGTGCTGGGCCCATAACCCAGAGGTCGGTGGATCGAAACCATCCTTTGCTATGTGCACTTATTTTTTGTTAATTAAATTCTTCCAAAACTGGAATTGATATTTTGACTCTTTTATTTTTACTTAAAGTACAATAACTTTTAACATTTTAATTTGTTTTAATAGTATATTGACAGCATTGTTTTCTTTCAGAAATCCACTTAATTTTCGTTACCCTATTACTGAAATGGTAATTGACAAAAACAAGCTACATTGTCACCAGAAGAGCAATGCAAAATGTACAATTGATATTTCAAAATCATCTTTCCATCTTGAATTTCAATGATGCATTGGGGCAACGATTTTGTGAGAAACATCTTCACCCTTAAAGAAAGATTTTCTTAACTTCTTACCTGTGTGCTGATTAGATATCACCTGGTTTTCACATTAAACAGATTCCCACGTGAGAAAGAAGCAAGGATGCAGTGAGGTTTATGTTTCCTGGTGTCAACCTGTATTATTTCAGTGGACATTGTAATGAGGATGCATCTTGCTGCCTTTTCAATGAAGCAAGTTTTAATCAGTAATAGGTGAAAAACCATTCCTACAAAGGTGTTAATCAGAGACTTGGCTTTGTGGACACTTTTCAGAGAGCAAATGTGTTAGCATAAAAATAAAGCCTTAAAATGGAGAGCTGATTAATCACTCAATTGGATTTCTCTGCCTGCATATTTTTTTTTCTCTGCAACCCCAATGCTAAATTGTGCTTCCTGTTTTTTATAAAATGACTTAATCAAATCTGACTCTGATTGCATCAGAGAAGGCCAGGTACCTTACACCATAAAAGGTGGTTTGAAATTTTGACTTGTCTACTTAAAGATCACCAAAATTTGATCACAAGGTCAATTACGTCCCCGGGTGGGATTGAACCACCAACCTTTCGGTTAACAGCCGAATGCTCTAACCGATTGCGCCACAGAGACAGCTTGCAAAAGCATGTACTGACAAAGGCTAAAAAGCATTCATCTAGAAAGTTTCCTAGAAAAAGGTTAAAAAGGCAATAATCTGGAGAGTTTTGCAAGATTTTTCTTCCATTGACCAACGAAGAAACACATTGGTACTTTCACATGATGAGTGAGTTCTTCAGGATCTCTGACACTTACATGAGCAGCAGAGTGGCGCAGTGGAAGCGTGCTGGGCCCGTAACCCAGAGGTCGGTGGATCGAAACCATCCTTTGCTATGTTAATTAAATTCTTCCAAAACTGGAATTGATATTTTGACTCTTTTATTTTTACTTAAAGTACAATAACTTTTAACATTTTAATTTGTTTTAATAGTATATTGACAGCATTGTTTTCTTTCAGAAATCCACTTAATTTTCTTTACCCTATTACTGAAATGGTAATTGATAAAAACAAGCTACATTGTCACCAGAAGAGCAATGCAAAATGTACAATTGATATTTCAAAATCATCTTTCCATCTTGAATTTCAATGATGCATTGGGGCAACGATTTTGTGAGAAACATCTTCACCCTTAAAGAAAGATTTTCTTAACTTCTTACCTGTGTGCTGATTAGATATCACCTGGTTTTCACATTAAACAGATTCCCACTTGAGAAAGCAGCAAGGATGCAGTGAGGTTTATGTTTCCTGGTGTCAACCTGTATTATTTCAGTGGACATTGTAATGAGGATGCATCTTGCTGCCTTTCCAATGAAGCAAGTTTTAATCAGTAATAGGTGAAAAACCATTCCTACAAAGGTGTTAATCAGAGACTTGGCTTTGTGGACACTTTTCAGAGAGCAAATGTGTTAGCATAAAAATAAAGCCATAAAATGGAGAGCTGATTAATCACTCAATTGGATTTCTCTGCCTGCATAATTTTTTTTCTCTGCAACCCCATGCTAAATTGTGCTTCCTGTTTTTTATAAAATGACTTAATCAAATCTGACTCTGATTGCATCAGAGAAGGCCTGGTACCCTACACTATAAGAGGTGGTTTGAAATTTTGACTTGTCTACTTAAAGATCAGCAAAATTTGATCACAAGGTCAATTACATCCCTGGGTGGTATTGAACCACCAGCCTTTCGGTTAACAGCCAAATGCGCTAACCGATTGCGCCACAGAGACAGCTTGCAAAAGCATGTACTGACAAAGGCTAAAAAGCATTCATCTAGAAAGTTTCCTAGAAAAAGGTTAAAAAGGCAATAATCTGGAGAGTTTTGCAAGATTTTTCTTCCATTGACCAACGAAGAAACACATTGGTACTTTCACATGATGAGTGAGTTCTTCAGGATCTCTGACACTTACATGAGCAGCAGAGTGGCGCAGCGGAAGTGTGCTGGGCCCATAACCCAGAGGTCGGTGAATCGAAACCATCGTTTGCTATGTGCACTTATTTTTTTGTTAATTAAATTCTTCCAAAACTGGAATTGATATTTTGACTCTTTTATTTTTACTTAAAGTACAATAACTTTTAACATTTTAATTTGTTTTAATAGTATATTGACAGCATTGTTTTCTTTCAGAAATCCACTTAATTTTCTTTACCCTATTACTGAAATGGTAATTGACAAAAACAAGCTACATTGTCACCAGAAGAGCAATGCAAAATGTACAATTGATATTTCAAAATCATCTTTCCATCTTGAATTTCAATGATGCATTGGGGCAACGATTTTGTGAGAAACATCTTCACCCTTAAAGAAAGATTTTCTTAACTTCTTACCTGTGTGCTGATTAGATATCACCTGGTTTTCACATTAAACAGATTCCCACGTGAGAAAGAAGCAAGGATGCAGTGAGGTTCATGTTTCCTGGTGTCAACCTGTATTATTTCAGTGGACATTGTAATGAGGATGCATCTTGCTGCCTTTCCAATGAAGCAAGTTTTAATCAGTAATAGGTGAAAAACCATTCCTACAAAGGTGTTAATCAGAGACTTGGCTTTGTGGACACTTTTCAGAGAGCAAATGTGTTAGCATAAAAATAAAGCCATAAAATGGAGAGCTGATTAATCACTCAATTGGATTTCTCTGCCTGCATATTTTTTTTTCTCTGCAACCCCAATGCTAAATTGTGCTTCCTGTTTTTTATAAAATGACTTAATCAAATCTGACTCTGATTGCATCAGAGAAGGCCAGGTACCTTACACCATAAAAGGTGGTTTGAAATTTTGACTTGTCTACTTAAAGATCACCAAAATTTGATCACAAGGTCAATTACTTCCCCGGGTGGGATTAAACCACCAACCTTTCGGTTAACAGCCGAATGCGCTAACCGATTGCGCCACAGAGACAGCTTGCAAAAGCATGTACTGACAAAGGCTAAAAAGCATTCATCTAGAAAGTTTCCTAGAAAAAGGTTAAAAAGGCAATAATCTGGAGAGTTTTGCAAGATTTTTCTTCCATTGACCAACGAAGAAACACATTGGTACTTTCACATGATGAGTGAGTACTTCAGGATCTCTGGCACTTACATGAGCAGCAGAGTGGCGCAGCGGAAGCGTGCTGGGCCCATAACCCAGAGGTCGGTGGATCGAAACCATCCTCTGCTATGTGCACTTATTTTTTTGTTAATTAAATTCTTCCAAACTGGAATTGATATTTTGACTCTTTTATTTTTACTTAAAGTACAATAACTTTTAACATTTTAATTTGTTTTAATAGTATATTGACAGCATTGTTTTCTTTCAGAAATCCACTTAATTTTCTTTACCCTATTACTGAAATGGTAATTGACAAAAACAAGCTACATTGTCACCAGAAGAGCAATGCAAAATGTACAATTGATATTTCAAAATCATCTTTCCATCTTGAATTTCAATGATGCATTGGGGCAACGATTTTGTGAGAAACATCTTCACCCTTAAAGAAAGATTTTCTTAACTTTTACCTGTGTGCTGATTAGATATCACCTGGTTTTCACATTAAACAGATTCCCACTTGAGAAAGCAGCAAGGATGCAGTGAGGTTTATGTTTCCTGGTGTCAACCTGTATTATTTCAGTGGACATTGTAATGAGGATGCATCTTGCTGCCTTTCCAATGAAGCAAGTTTTAATCAGTAATAGGTGAAAAACCATTCCTACAAAGGTGTTAATCAGAGACTTGGCTTTGTGGACACTTTTCAGAGAGCAAATGTGTTAGCATAAAAATAAAGCCATAAAATGGAGAGCTGATTAATCACTCAATTGGATTTCTCTGCCTGCATAATTTTTTTTCTCTGCAACCCCATGCTAAATTGTGCTTCCTGTTTTTTATAAAATGACTTAATCAAATCTGACTGCATCAGAGAAGGCCTGGTACCCTACACTATAAGAGGTGGTTTGAAATTTTGACTTGTCTACTTAAAGATCAGCAAAATTTGATCACAAGGTCAATTACGTCCCTGGGTGGTATTGAACCACCAGCCTTTCGGTTAACAGCCGAATGCGCTAACCGATTGCGCCACAAAGACAGCTTGCAAAAGCATGTACTGACAAAGGCTAAAAAGCATTCATCTAGAAAGTTTCCTAGAAAAAGGTTAAAAAGGCAATAATCTGGAGAGTTTTGCAAGATTTTTCTTCCATTGACCAACGAAGAAACACATTGGTACTTTCACATGATGAGTGAGTTCTTCAGGATCTCTGACACTTACATGAGCAGCAGAGTGGCGTAGCGGAAGCGTGCTGGGCCCATAACCCAGAGGTCGGTGGATCGAAACCATCCTTTGCTATGTGCACTTATTTTTTTGTTAATTAAATTCTTCCAAAACTGGAATTGATATTTTGACTCTTTTATTTTTACTTAAAGTACAATAACTTTTAACATTTTAATTTGTTTTAATAGTATATTGACAGCATTGTTTTCTTTCAGAAATCCACTTAATTTTCTTTACCCTATTACTGAAATGGTAATTGACAAAAACAAGCTACATTGTCACCAGAAGAGCAATGCAAAATGTACAATTGATATTTCAAAATCATCTTTCCATCTTGAATTTCAATGATGCATTGGGGCAACGATTTTGTGAGAAACATCTTCACCCTTAAAGAAAGATTTTCTTAACTTCTTACCTGTGTGCTGATTAGATATCACATGGTTTTCACATTAAACAGATTCCCACGTGAGAAAGAAGCAAGGATGCAGTGAGGTTTATGTTTCCTGGTGTCAACCTGTATTATTTCAGTGGACATTGTAATGAGGATGCATCTTGCTGCCTTTTCAATGAAGCAAGTTTTAATCAGTAATAGGTGAAAAACCATTCCTACAAAGGTGTTAATCAGAGACTTGGCTTTGTGGACACTTTTCAGAGAGCAAATGTGTTAGCATAAAAATAAAGCCATAAAATGGAGAGCTGATTAATCACTCAATTGGATTTCTCTGCCTGCATATTTTTTTTTCTCTGCAACCCCAATGCTAAATTGTGCTTCCTGTTTTTTATAAAATGACTTAATCAAATCTGACTCTGATTGCATCAGAGAAGGCCAGGTACCTTACACCATAAAAGGTGGTTTGAAATTTTGACTTGTCTACTTAAAGATCACCAAAATTTGATCACAAGGTCAATTACGTCCCCGGGTGGGATTGAACCACCAACCTTTCGGTTAACAGCCGAATGCGCTAACCGATTGCGCCACAGAGACAGCTTGCAAAAGCATGTACTGACAAAGGCTAAAAAGCATTCATCTAGAAAGTTTCCTAGAAAAAGGTTAAAAAGGCAATAATCTGGAGAGTTTTGCAAGATTTTTCTTCCATTGACCAACGAAGAAACACATTGGTACTTTCACATGATGAGTGAGTTCTTTAGGATCTCTGACACTTACATGAGCAGCAGAGTGGCGCAGTGGAAGCGTGCTGGGCCCATAACCCAGAGGTCGGTGGATCGAAACCATCCTTTGCTATGTTAATTAAATTCTTCCAAAACTGGAATTGATATTTTGACTCTTTTATTTTTACTTAAAGTACAATAACTTTTAACATTTTAATTTGTTTTAATAGTATATTGACAGCATTGTTTTCTTTCAGAAATCCACTTAATTTTCTTTACCCTATTACTGAAATGGTAATTGATAAAAACAAGCTACATTGTCACCAGAAGAGCAATGCAAAATGTACAATTGATATTTCAAAATCATCTTTCCATCTTGAATTTCAATGATGCATTGGGGCAACGATTTTGTGAGAAACATCTTCACCCTTAAAGAAAGATTTTCTTAACTTCTTACCTGTGTGCTGATTAGATATCACCTGGTTTTCACATTAAACAGATTCCCACTTGAGAAAGCAGCAAGGATGCAGTGAGGTTTATGTTTCCTGGTGTCAACCTGTATTATTTCAGTGGACATTGTAATGAGGATGCATCTTGCTGCCTTTCCAATGAAGCAAGTTTTAATCAGTAATAGGTGAAAAACCATTCCTACAAAGGTGTTAATCAGAGACTTGGCTTTGTGGACACTTTTCAGAGAGCAAATGTGTTAGCATAAAAATAAAGCCATAAAATGGAGAGCTGATTAATCACTCAATTGGATTTCTCTGCCTGCATAATTTTTTTTCTCTGCAACCCCATGCTAAATTGTGCTTCCTGTTTTTTATAAAATGACTTAATCAAATCTGACTCTGATTGCATCAGAGAAGGCCTGGTACCCTACACTATAAGAGGTGGTTTGAAATTTTGACTTGTCTACTTAAAGATCAGCAAAATTTGATCACAAGGTCAAGTACATCCCTGGGTGGTATTGAACCACCAGCTTTTCGGTTAACAGCCAAATGCGCTAACCGATTGCGCCACAGAAACAGCTTGCAAAAGCATGTACTGACAAAGGCTAAAAAGCATTCATCTAGAAAGTTTCCTAGAAAAAGGTTAAAAAGGCAATAATCTGGAGAGTTTTGCAAGATTTTTCTTCCATTGACCAACGAAGAAACACATTGGTACTTTCACATGATGAGTGAGTACTTCAGGATCTCTGGCACTTACATGAGCAGCAGAGTGGCGCAGCGGAAGCGTGCTGGGCCCATAACCCAGAGGTCGGTGGATCGAAACCATCCTCTGCTATGTGCACTTATTTTTTTGTTAATTAAATTCTTCCAAACTGGAATTGATATTTTGACTCTTTTATTTTTACTTAAAGTACAATAACTTTTAACATTTTAATTTGTTTTAATAGTATATTGACAGCATTGTTTTCTTTCAGAAATCCACTTAATTTTCTTTACCCTATTACTGAAATGGTAATTGACAAAAACAAGCTACATTGTCACCAGAAGAGCAATGCAAAATGTACAATTGATATTTCAAAATCATCTTTCCATCTTGAATTTCAATGATGCATTGGGGCAACGATTTTGTGAGAAACATCTTCACCCTTAAAGAAAGATTTTCTTAACTTTTACCTGTGTGCTGATTAGATATCACCTGGTTTTCACATTAAACAGATTCCCACTTGAGAAAGCAGCAAGGATGCAGTGAGGTTTATGTTTCCTGGTGTCAACCTGTATTATTTCAGTGGACATTGTAATGAGGATGCATCTTGCTGCCTTTCCAATGAAGCAAGTTTTAATCAGTAATAGGTGAAAAACCATTCCTACAAAGGTGTTAATCAGAGACTTGGCTTTGTGGACACTTTTCAGAGAGCAAATGTGTTAGCATAAAAATAAAGCCATAAAATGGAGAGCTGATTAATCACTCAATTGGATTTCTCTGCCTGCATAATTTTTTTTCTCTGCAACCCCATGCTAAATTGTGCTTCCTGTTTTTTATAAAATGACTTAATCAAATCTGACTGCATCAGAGAAGGCCTGGTACCCTACACTATAAGAGGTGGTTTGAAATTTTGACTTGTCTACTTAAAGATCAGCAAAATTTGATCACAAGGTCAATTACGTCCCTGGGTGGTATTGAACCACCAGCCTTTCGGTTAACAGCCGAATGCGCTAACCGATTGCGCCACAAAGACAGCTTGCAAAAGCATGTACTGACAAAGGCTAAAAAGCATTCATCTAGAAAGTTTCCTAGAAAAAGGTTAAAAAGGCAATAATCTGGAGAGTTTTGCAAGATTTTTCTTCCATTGACCAACGAAGAAACACATTGGTACTTTCACATGATGAGTGAGTTCTTCAGGATCTCTGACACTTACATGAGCAGCAGAGTGGCGTAGCGGAAGCGTGCTGGGCCCATAACCCAGAGGTCGGTGGATCGAAACCATCCTTTGCTATGTGCACTTATTTTTTTGTTAATTAAATTCTTCCAAAACTGGAATTGATATTTTGACTCTTTTATTTTTACTTAAAGTACAATAACTTTTAACATTTTAATTTGTTTTAATAGTATATTGACAGCATTGTTTTCTTTCAGAAATCCACTTAATTTTCTTTACCCTATTACTGAAATGGTAATTGACAAAAACAAGCTACATTGTCACCAGAAGAGCAATGCAAAATGTACAATTGATATTTCAAAATCATCTTTCCATCTTGAATTTCAATGATGCATTGGGGCAACGATTTTGTGAGAAACATCTTCACCCTTAAAGAAAGATTTTCTTAACTTCTTACCTGTGTGCTGATTAGATATCACATGGTTTTCACATTAAACAGATTCCCACGTGAGAAAGAAGCAAGGATGCAGTGAGGTTTATGTTTCCTGGTGTCAACCTGTATTATTTCAGTGGACATTGTAATGAGGATGCATCTTGCTGCCTTTTCAATGAAGCAAGTTTTAATCAGTAATAGGTGAAAAACCATTCCTACAAAGGTGTTAATCAGAGACTTGGCTTTGTGGACACTTTTCAGAGAGCAAATGTGTTAGCATAAAAATAAAGCCATAAAATGGAGAGCTGATTAATCACTCAATTGGATTTCTCTGCCTGCATATTTTTTTTTCTCTGCAACCCCAATGCTAAATTGTGCTTCCTGTTTTTTATAAAATGACTTAATCAAATCTGACTCTGATTGCATCAGAGAAGGCCAGGTACCTTACACCATAAAAGGTGGTTTGAAATTTTGACTTGTCTACTTAAAGATCACCAAAATTTGATCACAAGGTCAATTACGTCCCCGGGTGGGATTGAACCACCAACCTTTCGGTTAACAGCCGAATGCGCTAACCGATTGCGCCACAGAGACAGCTTGCAAAAGCATGTACTGACAAAGGCTAAAAAGCATTCATCTAGAAAGTTTCCTAGAAAAAGGTTAAAAAGGCAATAATCTGGAGAGTTTTGCAAGATTTTTCTTCCATTGACCAACGAAGAAACACATTGGTACTTTCACATGATGAGTGAGTTCTTTAGGATCTCTGACACTTACATGAGCAGCAGAGTGGCGCAGTGGAAGCGTGCTGGGCCCATAACCCAGAGGTCGGTGGATCGAAACCATCCTTTGCTATGTTAATTAAATTCTTCCAAAACTGGAATTGATATTTTGACTCTTTTATTTTTACTTAAAGTACAATAACTTTTAACATTTTAATTTGTTTTAATAGTATATTGACAGCATTGTTTTCTTTCAGAAATCCACTTAATTTTCTTTACCCTATTACTGAAATGGTAATTGATAAAAACAAGCTACATTGTCACCAGAAGAGCAATGCAAAATGTACAATTGATATTTCAAAATCATCTTTCCATCTTGAATTTCAATGATGCATTGGGGCAACGATTTTGTGAGAAACATCTTCACCCTTAAAGAAAGATTTTCTTAACTTCTTACCTGTGTGCTGATTAGATATCACCTGGTTTTCACATTAAACAGATTCCCACTTGAGAAAGCAGCAAGGATGCAGTGAGGTTTATGTTTCCTGGTGTCAACCTGTATTATTTCAGTGGACATTGTAATGAGGATGCATCTTGCTGCCTTTCCAATGAAGCAAGTTTTAATCAGTAATAGGTGAAAAACCATTCCTACAAAGGTGTTAATCAGAGACTTGGCTTTGTGGACACTTTTCAGAGAGCAAATGTGTTAGCATAAAAATAAAGCCATAAAATGGAGAGCTGATTAATCACTCAATTGGATTTCTCTGCCTGCATAATTTTTTTTCTCTGCAACCCCATGCTAAATTGTGCTTCCTGTTTTTTATAAAATGACTTAATCAAATCTGACTCTGATTGCATCAGAGAAGGCCTGGTACCCTACACTATAAGAGGTGGTTTGAAATTTTGACTTGTCTACTTAAAGATCAGCAAAATTTGATCACAAGGTCAAGTACATCCCTGGGTGGTATTGAACCACCAGCCTTTCGGTTAACAGCCAAATGCGCTAACCGATTGCGCCACAGAAACAGCTTGCAAAAGCATGTACTGACAAAGGCTAAAAAGCATTCATCTAGAAAGTTTCCTAGAAAAAGGTTAAAAAGGCAATAATCTGGAGAGTTTTGCAAGATTTTTCTTCCATTGACCAACGAAGAAACACATTGGTACTTTCACATGATGAGTGAGTTCTTCAGGATCTCTGACACTTACATGAGCAGCAGAGTGGCGCAGCGGAAGCGTGCTGGGCCCATAACCCAGAGGTCGGTGAATCGAAACCATCCTTTGCTATGTGCACTTATTTTTTTGTTAATTAAATTCTTCCAAAACTGGAATTGATATTTTGACTCTTTTATTTTTACTTAAAGTACAATAACTTTTAACATTTTAATTTGTTTTAATAGTATATTGACAGCATTGTTTTCTTTCAGAAATCCACTTAATTTTCTTTACCCTATTACTGAAATGGTAATTGACAAAAACAAGCTACATTGTCACCAGAAGAGCAATGCAAAATGTACAATTGATATTTCAAAATCATCTTTCCATCTTGAATTTCAATGATGCATTGGGGCAACAATTTTGTGAGAAACATCTTCACCCTTAAAGAAAGATTTTCTTAACTTCTTACCTGTGTGCTGATTAGATATCACCTGGTTTTCACATTAAACAGATTCCCACTTGAGAAAGCAGCAAGGATGCAGTGAGGTTTATGTTTCCTGGTGTCAACCTGTATTATTTCAGTGGACATTGTAATGAGGATGCATCTTGCTGCCTTTCCAATGAAGCAAGTTTTAATTAGTAATAGGTGAAAAACCATTCCTACAAAGGTGTTAATCAGAGACTTGGCTTTGTGGACACTTTTCAGAGAGCAAATGTGTTAGCATAAAAATAAAGCCATAAAATGGAGAGCTGATTAATCACTCAATTGGATTTCTCTGCCTGCATAATTTTTTTTCTCTGCAACCCCATGCTAAATTGTGCTTCCTGTTTTTTATAAAATGACTTAATCAAATATGACTCTGATTGCATCAGAGAAGGCCAGGTACCCTACACTATAAGAGGTGGTTTGAAATGTTGACTTGTCTACTTCAAGATCAGCAAAATTTGATCACAAGGTCAATTACGTCCCTGGGTGGTATTGAACCACCAGCCTTTCGGTTAACAGCCGAATGCGCTAACCGATTGCACCACAGAGACAACTTGCAAAAGCATGTACTAACAAAGGCTAAAAAGCATTCATCTAGAAAGTTTCCTAGAAAAAGGTTAAAAAGGCAATAATCTGGAGAGTTTTGCAAGATTTTTCTTCCATTGACCAACGAAGAAACACATTGGTACTTTCACATGATGAGTGAGTACTTCAGGATCTCTGGCACTTACATGAGCAGCAGAGTGGCGCAGCGGAAGCGTGCTGGGCCCATAACCCAGAGGTCGGTGGATCGAAACCATCCTCTGCTATGTGCACTTATTTTTTTGTTAATTAAATTCTTCCAAAACTGGAATTGATATTTTGACTCTTTTATTTTTACTTAAAGTACAATAACTTTTAACATTTTAATTTGTTTTAATAGTATATTGACAGCATTGTTTTCTTTCAGAAATCCACCTAATTTTCTTTACCCTATTACTGAAATGGTAATTGACAAAAACAAGCTACATTGTCACCAGAAGAGCAATGCAAAATGTACAATTGATATTTCAAAATCATCTTTCCATCTTGAATTTCAATGATGCATTGGGGCAACGATTTTGTGAGAAACATCTTCACCCTTAAAGAAAGATTTTCTTAACTTCTTACCTGTGTGCTGATTAGATATCACCTGGTTTTCACATTAAACAGATTCCCACGTGAGAAAGCAGCAAGGATGCAGTGAGGTTTATGTTTCCTGGTGTCAACCTGTATTATTTCAGTGGACATTGTAATGAGGATGCATCTTACTGCCTTTCCAATGAAGCAAGTTTTAATCAGTAATAGGTGAAAAACCATTCCTACAAAGGTGTTAATCAGAGACTTGGCTTTGTGGACACTTTTCAGAGAGCAAATGTGTTAGCATAAAAATAAAGCCATAAAATGGAGAGCTGATTAATCACTCAACTGGATTTCTCTGCCTGCATATTTTTTTTTCTCTGCAACCCCAATGCTAAATTGTGCTTCCTGTTTTTTATAAAATGACTTAATCAAATATGACTCTGATTGCATCAGAGAAGGCCAGGTACCTTACACCATAAAAGGTGGTTTGAAATTTTGACTTGTCTACTTAAAGATCAGCAAAATTTGATCACAAGGTCAATTACATCCCTGGGTGGGATTGAACCACCAAGCTTTCGGTTAACAGCCGAATGCGCTAACCGATTGCGCCACAGAGACAGCTTGCAAAAGCATGTACTGACAAAGGCTAAAAAGCATTCATCTAGAAAGTTTCCTAGAAAAAGGTTAAAAAGGCAATAATCTGGAGAGTTTTGCAAGATTTTTCTTCCATTGACCAACGAAGAAACACATTGGTACTTTCACATGATGAGTGAGTACTTCAGGATCTCTGACACTTACATGAGCAGCAGAGTGGCGCAACGGAAGCGTGCTGGGCACATAACCCAGAGGTTGGTGGATCGAAACCATCCTCTGCTATGTGCACTTATTTTTTTTGTTAATTAAATTCTTCCAAAACTGGAATTGATATTTTGACTCTTTTATTTTTACTTAAAGTACAATAACTTTTAACATTTTAATTTGTTTTAGTGTATTGACAGCATTGTTTTCTTTCAGAAATCCACTTAATTTTCTTTACCCTATTACTGAAATGGTAATTGACAAAAACAAGCTACATTGTCACCAGAAGAGCAATGCAAAATGTACAATTGATATTTCAAAATCATCTTTCCAGCTTGAATTTCAATGATGCATTGGGGCAACGATTTTGTGAGAAACATCTTCACCCTTAAAGAAAGATTTTCTTAACTTCTTACCTGTGTGCTGATTAGATATCACCTGGTTTTCACATTAAACAGATTCCCACTTGAGAAAGCAGCAAGGATGCAGTGAGGTTTATGTTTCCTGGTGTCAACCTGTATTATTTCAATGGACATTGTAATGAGGATGCATCTTGCTGCCTTTCCAATGAAGCAAGTTTTAATCAGTAATAGGTGAAAAACCATTCCTACAAAGGTGTTAATCAGAGACTTGGCTTTGTGGACACTTTTCAAAGAGCAAATGTGTTAGCATAAAAATAAAGCCATAAAATGGAGAGCTGATTAATCACTCAATTGGATTTCTCTGCCTGCATAATTTTTTTTCTCTGCAACCCCATGCTAAATTGTGCTTCCTGTTTTTTATAAAATGACTTAATCAAATCTGACTCTGATTGCATCAGAGAAGGCCAGGTACCCTACACTATAAGAGGTGGTTTGAAATTTTGACTTGTCTACTTAAAGATCAGCAAAATTTGATCACAAGGTCAATTACGTCCCTGGGTGGTATTGAACCACCAGCCTTTCGGTTAACAGCCAAATGCTCTAACCGATTGCACCACAGAGACAACTTGCAAAAGCATGTACTAACAAAGGCTAAAAAGCATTCATCTAGAAAGTTTCCTAGAAAAAGGTTAAAAAGGCAATAATCTGGAGAGTTTTGCAAGATTTTTCTTCCATTGACCAACGAAGAAACACATTGGTACTTTCACATGATGAGTGAGTACTTCAGGATCTCTGGCACTTACATGAGCAGCAGAGTGGCGCAGCGGAAGCGTGCTGGGCCCATAACCCTGAGGTCGGTGGATCGAAACCATCCTCTGTTATGTGCACTTATTTTTTTGTTAATTAAATTCTTCCAAAACTGGAATTGATATTTTGACTCTTTTATTTTTACTTAAAGTACAATAACTTTTAACATTTTAATTTGTTTTAATAGTATATTGACAGCATTGTTTTCTTTCAGAAATCCACTTAATTTTCTTTACCCTATTACTGAAATGGTAATTGACAAAAACAAGCTACATTGTCACCAGAAGAGCAATGCAAAATGTACAATTGATATTTCAAAATCATCTTTCCATCTTGAATTTCAATGATGCATTGGGGCAACGATTTTGTGAGAAACATCTTCACCCTTAAAGAAAGATTTTCTTAACTTCTTACCTGTGTGCTGATTAGATATCACCTGGTTTTCACATTAAACAGATTCCCACTTGAAAAAGCAGCAAGGATGCAGTGAGGTTTATGTTTCCTGGTGTCAACCTGTATTATTTCAGTGGACATTGTAATGAGGATGCATCTTGCTGCCTTTCCAATGAAGCAAGTTTTAATCAGTAATAGGTGAAAAACCATTCCTACAAAGGTGTTAATCAGAGACTTGGCTTTGTGGACACTTTTCAGAGAGCAAATGTGTTAGCATAAAAATAAAGCCATAAAATGGAGAGCTGATTAATCACTCAATTGGATTTCTCTGCCTGCATAATTTTTTTTCTCTGCAACCCCATGCTAAATTGTGCTTCCTGTTTTTTATAAAATGACTTAATCAAATCTGACTCTGATTGCATCAGAGAAGGCCAGGTACCCTACACTATAAGAGGTGGTTTGAAATGTTGACTTGTCTACTTAAAGATCAGCAAAATTTGATCACAAGGTCAATTACGTCCCTGGGTGGTATTGAACCACCAGCCTTTCGGTTAACAGCCGAATGCGCTAACCGATTGCACCACAGAGACAACTTGCAAAAGCATGTACTAACAAAGGCTAAAAAGCATTCATCTAGAAAGTTTCCTAGAAAAAGGTTAAAAAGGCAATAATCTGGAGAGTTTTGCAAGATTTTTCTTCCATTGACCAACGAAGAAACACATTGGTACTTTCACATGATGAGTGAGTACTTCAGGATCTCTGGCACTTACATGAGCAGCAGAGTGGCGCAGCGGAAGCGTGCTGGGCCCATAACCCAGAGGTCGGTGGATCGAAACCATCCTCTGCTATGTGCACTTATTTTTTTGTTAATTAAATTCTTCCAAAACTGGAATTGATATTTTGACTCTTTTATTTTTACTTAAAGTACAATAACTTTTAACATTTTAATTTGTTTTAATAGTATATTGACAGCATTGTTTTTTTTTCAGAAATCCACTTAATTTTCTTTACCCTATTACTGAAATGGTAATTGACAAAAACAAGCTACATTGTCACCAGAAGAGCAATGCAAAATGTACAATTGATATTTCAAAATCATCTTTCCATTTTGAATTTCAATGATGCATTGGGGCAACGATTTTGTGAGAAACATCTTCACCCTTAAAGAAAGATTTTCTTAACTTCTTACCTGTGTGCTGATTAGATATCACCTGGTTTTCACATTAAACAGATTCCCACTTGAGAAAGCAGCAAGGATGCAGTGAGGTTTATGTTTCCTGGTGTCAACCTGTATTATTTCAGTGGACATTGTAATGAGGATGCATCTTGCTGCCTTTCCAATGAAGCAAGTTTTAATCAGTAATAGGTGAAAAACCATTCCTACAAAGGTGTTAATCAGAGACTTGGCTTTGTGGACACTTTTCAGAGAGCAAATGTGTTAGCATAAAAATAAAGCCATAAAATGGAGAGCTGATTAATCACTCAATTGGATTTCTCTGCCTGCATAATTTTTTTTCTCTGCAACCCCATGCTAAATTGTGCTTCCTGTTTTTTATAAAATGACTTAATCAAATCTGACTCTGATTGCATCAGAGAAGGCCAGGTACCCTACACTATAAGAGGTGGTTTGAAATTTTGACTTGTCTACTTAAAGATCACCAAAATTTGATCACAAGGTCAATTACGTCCCCGGGTGGGATTGAACCACCAACCTTTCGGTTAACAGCCGAATGCGCTAACCGATTGCGCCACAGAGACAGCTTGCAAAAGCATGTACTGACAAAGGCTAAAAAGCATTCATCTAGAAAGTTTCCTAGAAAAAGTTTAAAAAGGCAATAATCTGGAGAGTTTTGCAAGATTTTTCTTCCATTGACCAACGAAGAAACACATTGGTACTTTCATATGATGAGTGAGTACTTCAGGATCTTTGACACTTACATGAGCAGCAGAGTGGCGCAGCGAAAGCGTGCTGGGCCCATAACCCAGAGGCCGGTGGATCGAAACCATCCTCTGCTATGTGCACTTATTTTTTTGTTAATTAAATTCTTCCAAAACTGGAATTGATATTTTGACTCTTTTATTTTTACTTAAAGTACAATAACTTTTAACATTTTAATTTGTTTTAATAGTATATTGACAGCATTGTTTTCTTTCAGAAATCCACTTAATTTTCTTTACCCTATTACTGAAATGGTAATTGACAAAAACAAGCTACATTGTCACCAGAAGAGCAATGCAAAATGTACAATTGATATTTCAAAATCATCTTTCCAGCTTGAATTTCAATGATGCATTGGGGCAACGATTTTGTGAGAAACATCTTCACCCTTAAAGAAAGATTTTCTTAACTTATTACCTGTGTGCTGATTAGATATCACCTGGTTTTCACATTAAACAGATTCCCACGTGAGAAAGCAGCAAGGATGCAGTGAGGTTTATGTTTCCTGGTGTCAACCTGTATTATTTCAGTGGACATTGTAATGAGGATGCATCTTGCTGCCTTTTCAATGAAGCAAGTTTTAATCAGTAATAGGTGAAAAACCATTCCTACAAAGGTGTTAATCAGAGACTTGGCTTTGTGGACACTTTTCAGAGAGCAAATGTGTTAGCATAAAAATAAAGCCATAAAATGGAGAGCTGATTAATCACTCAATTGGATTTCTCTGCCTGCATATTTTTTTTTCTCTGCAACCCCAATGCTAAATTGTGCTTCCTGTTTTTTATAAAATGACTTAATCAAATCTGACTCTGATTGCATCAGAGAAGGCCAGGTACCTTACACCATAAAAAGTGGTTTGAAATTTTGACTTGTCTACTTAAAGATCAGCAAAATTTGATCACAAGGTCAATTACGTCCCCGGGTGGGATTGAACCACCAACCTTTCGGTTAACAGCCGAATGCGCTAACCGATTGCGCCACAGAGACAGCTTGCAAAATCATGTACTGACAAAGGCTAAAAAGCATTCATCTAGAAGTTTCCTAGAAAAAGGTTAAAAAGGCAATAATCTGGAGAGTTTTGCAAGATTTTTCTTCCATTGACCAACGAAGAAACACATTGGTACTTTCACATGATGAGTGAGTACTTCAGGATCTCTGACACTTACATGAGCAGCAGAGTGGCGCAGCGGAAGCGTGCTGGGCCCATAACCCAGAGGTCGGTGGATCGAAACCATCCTTTGCTATGTGCACTTATTTTTTTGTTAATTAAATTCTTCCAAAACTGGAATTGATATTTTGACTCTTTTATTTTTACTTAAAGTACAATAACTTTTAACATTTTAATTTGTTTTAATAGTATATTGACAGCATTGTTTTCTTTCAGAAATCCACTTAATTTTCTTTACCCTATTACTGAAATGGTAATTGACAAAAACAAGCTACATTGTCACCAGAAGAGCAATGCAAAATGTACAATTGATATTTCAAAATCATCTTTCCATCTTGAATTTCAATGATGCATTGGGGCAACAATTTTGTGAGAAACATCTTCACCCTTAAAGAAAGATTTTCTTAACTTCTTACCTGTGTGCTGATTAGATATCACCTGGTTTTCACATTAAACAGATTCCCACTTGAGAAAGCAGCAAGGATGCAGTGAGGTTTATGTTTCCTGGTGTCAACCTGTATTATTTCAGTGGACATTGTAATGAGGATGCATCTTGCTGCCTTTCCAATGAAGCAAGTTTTAATCAGTAATAGGTGAAAAACCATTCCTACAAAGGTGTTAATCAGAGACTTGGCTTTGTGGACACTTTTCAGAGAGCAAATGTGTTAGCATAAAAATAAAGCCATAAAATGGAGAGCTGATTAATCACTCAATTGGATTTCTCTGCCTGCATAATTTTTTTTCTCTGCAACCCCATGCTAAATTGTGCTTCCTGTTTTTTATAAAATGACTTAATCAAATCTGACTCTGATTGCATCAGAGAAGGCCAGGTACCCTACACTATAAGAGGTGGTTTGAAATTTTGACTTGTCTACTTAAAGATCAGCAAAATTTGATCACAAGGTTAATTACGTCCCTGGGTGGTATTGAACCACCAGCCTTTCGGTTAACAGCCGAATGCGCTAACCGATTGCACCACAGAGACAACTTGCAAAAGCATGTACTAACAAAGGCTAAAAAGCATTCATCTAGAAAGTTTCCTAGAAAAAGGTTAAAAAGGCAATAATCTGGAGAGTTTTGCAAGATTTTTCTTCCATTGACCAACGAAGAAACACATTGGTACTTTCACATGATGAGTAAGTACTTCAGGATCTCTGGCACTTACATGAGCAGCAGAGTGGCGCAGCGGAAGCGTGCTGGGCCCATAACCCAGAGGTCGGTGGATCGAAACCATCCTCTGCTATGTGCACTTATTTTTTTGTTAATTAAATTCTTCCAAAACTGGAATTGATATTTTGACTCTTTTATTTTTACTTAAAGTACAATAACTTTTAACATTTTAATTTGTTTTAATAGTATATTGACAGCATTGTTTTTTTTTCAGAAATCCACTTAATTTTCTTTACCCTATTACTGAAATGGTAATTGACAAAAACAAGCTACATTGTCACCAGAAGAGCAATGCAAAATGTACAATTGATATTTCAAAATCATCTTTCCAGCTTGAATTTCAATGATGCATTGGGGCAACGATTTTGTGAGAAACATCTTCACCCTTAAAGAAAGATTTTCTTAACTTCTTACCTGTGTGCTGATTAGATATCACCTGGTTTTCACATTAAACAGATTCCCACGTGAGAAAGCAGCAAGGATGCAGTGAGGTTTATGTTTCCTGGTGTCAACCTGTATTATTTCAGTGGACATTGTAATGAGGATGCATCTTGCTGCCTTTTCAATGAAGCAAGTTTTAATCAGTAATAGGTGAAAAACCATTCCTACAAAGGTGTTAATCAGAGACATGGCTTTGTGGACACTTTTCAGAGAGCAAATGTGTTAGCATAAAAATAATGCCATAAAATGGAGAGCTGATTAATCACTCAATTGGATTTCTCTGCCTGCATATTTTTTTTTCTCTGCAACCCCAATGCTAAATTGTGCTTCCTGTTTTTTTATAAAATGACTTAATCAAATCTGACTCTGATTGCATCAGAGAAGGCCAGGTACCTTACACCATAAAAGGTGGTTTGAAATTTTGACTTGTCTACTTAAAGATCAGCAAAATTTGATCACAAGGTCAATTACGTCCCCGGGTGGGATTGAACCACCAACCTTTCGGTTAACAGCCGAATGCGCTAACCGATTGCGCCACAGAGACAGCTTGCAAAAGCATGTACTGACAAAGGCTAAAAAGCATTCATCTAGAAAGTTTCCTAGAAAAAGGTTAAAAAGGCAATAATCTGGAGAGTTTTGCAAGATTTTTCTTCCATTGACCAACGAAGAAACACATTGGTACTTTCACATGATGAGTGAGTACTTCAGGATCTCTGGCACTTACATGAGCAGCAGAGTGGCGCAGCGGAAGCGTGCTGGGCCCATAACCCAGAGGTCGGTGGATCGAAACCATCCTCTGCTATGTGCACTTATTTTTTTGTTAATTAAATTCTTCCAAAACTGGAATTGATATTTTGACTCTTTTATTTTTACTTAAAGTACAATAACTTTTAACATTTTAATTTGTTTTAATAGTATATTGACAGCATTGTTTTCTTTCAGAAATCCACTTAATTTTCTTTACTCTATTACTGAAATGGTAATTGACAAAAACAAGCTACATTGTCACCAGAAGAGCAATGCAAAATGTACAATTGATATTTCAAAATCATCTTTCCATCTTGAATTTCAATGATGCATTGGGGCAACGATTTTGTGAGAAACATCTTCACCCTTAAAGAAAGATTTTCTTAACTTCTTACCTGTGTGCTGATTAGATATCACCTGGTTTTCACATTAAACAGATTCCCACGTGAGAAAGCAGCAAGGATGCAGTGAGGTTTATGTTTCCTGGTGTCAACCTGTATTATTTCAGTGGACATTGTAATGAGGATGCATCTTGCTGCCTTTCCAATGAAGCAAGTTTTAATCAGTAATAGGTGAAAAACCATTCCTACAAAGGTGTTAATCTGAGACTTGGCTTTGTGGACACTTTTCAGAGAGCAAATGTGTTAGCATAAAAATAAAGCCATAAAATGGAGAGCTGATTAATCACTCAATTGGATTTCTCTGCCTGCATATTTTTTTTTCTCTGCAACCCCAATGCTAAATTGTGCTTCCTGTTTTTTATAAAATGACTTAATCAAATATGACTCTGATTGCATCAGAGAAGGCCAGGTACCTTACACCATAAAAGGTGGTTTGAAATTTTGACTTGTCTACTTAAAGATCAGCAAAATTTGATCACAAGGTCAATTACATCCCTGGGTGGGATTGAACCACCAAGCTTTCGGTTAACAGCCGAATGCGCTAACCGATTGCGCCACAGAGACAGCTTGCAAAAGCTTGTACTGACAAAGGCTAAAAGCATTCATCTAGAAAGTTTCCTAGAAAAAGGTTAAAAAGGCAATAATCTGGAGAGTTTTGCAAGATTTTTCTTCCATTGACCAACGAAGAAACACATTGGTACTTTCACATGATGAGTGAGTACTTCAGGATCTCTAACACTTACATGAGCAGCAGAGTGGCGCAACGGAAGCGTGCTGGGCACATAACCCAGAGGTTGGTGAATCGAAACCATCCTCTGCTATGTGCACTTATTTTTTTTGTTAATTAAATTCTTCCAAAACTGGAATTGATATTTTGACTCTTTTATTTTTACTTAAAGTACAATAACTTTTAACATTTTAATTTGTTTTAGTGTATTGACAGCATTGTTTTCTTTCAGAAATCCACTTAATTTTCTTTACCCTATTACTGAAATGGTAATTGACAAAAACAAGCTACATTGTCACCAGAAGAGCAATGCAAAATGTACAATTGATATTTCAAAATCATCTTTCCAGCTTGAATTTCAATGATGCATTGGGGCAACGATTTTGTGAGAAACATCTTCACCCTTAAAGAAAGATTTTCTTAACTTCTTACCTGTGTGCTGATTAGATATCACCTGGTTTTCACATTAAACAGATTCCCACTTGAAAAAGCAGCAAGGATGCAGTGAGGTTTATGTTTCCTGGTGTCAACCTGTATTATTTCAGTGGACATTGTAATGAGGATGCATCTTGCTGCCTTTCCAATGAAGCAAGTTTTAATCAGTAATAGGTGAAAAACCATTCCTACAAAGGTGTTAATCAGAGACTTGGCTTTGTGGACACTTTTCAGAGAGCAAATGTGTTAGCATAAAAATAAAGCCATAAAATGGAGAGCTGATTAATCACTCAATTGGATTTCTCTGCCTGCATAATTTTTTTTCTCTGCAACCCCATGCTAAATTGTGCTTCCTGTTTTTTATAAAATGACTTAATCAAATCTGACTCTGATTGCATCAGAGAAGGCCAGGTACCCTACACTATAAGAGGTGGTTTGAAATGTTGACTTGTCTACTTAAAGATCAGCAAAATTTGATCACAAGGTCAATTACGTCCCTGGGTGGTATTGAACCACCAGCCTTTCGGTTAACAGCCGAATGCGCTAACCGATTGCACCACAGAGACAACTTGCAAAAGCATGTACTAACAAAGGCTAAAAAGCATTCATCTAGAAAGTTTCCTAGAAAAAGGTTAAAAAGGCAATAATCTGGAGAGTTTTGCAAGATTTTTCTTCCATTGACCAACGAAGAAACACATTGGTACTTTCACATGATGAGTGAGTACTTCAGGATCTCTGGCACTTACATGAGCAGCAGAGTGGCGCAGCGGAAGCGTGCTGGGCCCATAACCCAGAGGTCGGTGGATCGAAACCATCCTCTGCTATGTGCACTTATTTTTTTGTTAATTAAATTCTTCCAAAACTGGAATTGATATTTTGACTCTTTTATTTTTACTTAAAGTACAATAACTTTTAACATTTTAATTTGTTTTAATAGTATATTGACAGCATTGTTTTTTTTTCAGAAATCCACTTAATTTTCTTTACCCTATTACTGAAATGGTAATTGACAAAAACAAGCTACATTGTCACCAGAAGAGCAATGCAAAATGTACAATTGATATTTCAAAATCATCTTTCCATTTTGAATTTCAATGATGCATTGGGGCAACGATTTTGTGAGAAACATCTTCACCCTTAAAGAAAGATTTTCTTAACTTCTTACCTGTGTGCTGATTAGATATCACCTGGTTTTCACATTAAACAGATTCCCACTTGAGAAAGCAGCAAGGATGCAGTGAGGTTTATGTTTCCTGGTGTCAACCTGTATTATTTCAGTGGACATTGTAATGAGGATGCATCTTGCTGCCTTTCCAATGAAGCAAGTTTTAATCAGTAATAGGTGAAAAACCATTCCTACAAAGGTGTTAATCAGAGACTTGGCTTTGTGGACACTTTTCAGAGAGCAAATGTGTTAGCATAAAAATAAAGCCATAAAATGGAGAGCTGATTAATCACTCAATTGGATTTCTCTGCCTGCATAATTTTTTTTCTCTGCAACCCCATGCTAAATTGTGCTTCCTGTTTTTTATAAAATGACTTAATCAAATCTGACTCTGATTGCATCAGAGAAGGCCAGGTACCCTACACTATAAGAGGTGGTTTGAAATTTTGACTTGTCTACTTAAAGATCACCAAAATTTGATCACAAGGTCAATTACGTCCCCGGGTGGGATTGAACCACCAACCTTTCGGTTAACAGCCGAATGCGCTAACCGATTGCGCCACAGAGACAGCTTGCAAAAGCATGTACTGACAAAGGCTAAAAAGCATTCATCTAGAAAGTTTCCTAGAAAAAGTTTAAAAAGGCAATAATCTGGAGAGTTTTGCAAGATTTTTCTTCCATTGACCAACGAAGAAACACATTGGTACTTTCATATGATGAGTGAGTACTTCAGGATCTTTGACACTTACATGAGCAGCAGAGTGGCGCAGCGAAAGCGTGCTGGGCCCATAACCCAGAGGCCGGTGGATCGAAACCATCCTCTGCTATGTGCACTTATTTTTTTGTTAATTAAATTCTTCTAAAACTGGAATTGATATTTTGACTCTTTTATTTTTACTTAAAGTACAATAACTTTTAACATTTTAATTTGTTTTAATAGTATATTGACAGCATTGTTTTCTTTCAGAAATCCACTTAATTTTCTTTACCCTATTACTGAAATGGTAATTGACAAAAACAAGCTACATTGTCACCAGAAGAGCAATGCAAAATGTACAATTGATATTTCAAAATCATCTTTCCAGCTTGAATTTCAATGATGCATTGGGGCAACGATTTTGTGAGAAACATCTTCACCCTTAAAGAAAGATTTTCTTAACTTATTACCTGTGTGCTGATTAGATATCACCTGGTTTTCACATTAAACAGATTCCCACGTGAGAAAGCAGCAAGGATGCAGTGAGGTTTATGTTTCCTGGTGTCAACCTGTATTATTTCAGTGGACATTGTAATGAGGATGCATCTTGCTGCCTTTTCAATGAAGCAAGTTTTAATCAGTAATAGGTGAAAAACCATTCCTACAAAGGTGTTAATCAGAGACTTGGCTTTGTGGACACTTTTCAGAGAGCAAATGTGTTAGCATAAAAATAAAGCCATAAAATGGAGAGCTGATTAATCACTCAATTGGATTTCTCTGCCTGCATATTTTTTTTTCTCTGCAACCCCAATGCTAAATTGTGCTTCCTGTTTTTTATAAAATGACTTAATCAAATCTGACTCTGATTGCATCAGAGAAGGCCAGGTACCTTACACCATAAAAAGTGGTTTGAAATTTTGACTTGTCTACTTAAAGATCAGCAAAATTTGATCACAAGGTCAATTACGTCCCCGGGTGGGATTGAACCACCAACCTTTCGGTTAACAGCCGAATGCGCTAACCGATTGCGCCACAGAGACAGCTTGCAAAATCATGTACTGACAAAGGCTAAAAAGCATTCATCTAGAAGTTTCCTAGAAAAAGGTTAAAAAGGCAATAATCTGGAGAGTTTTGCAAGATTTTTCTTCCATTGACCAACGAAGAAACACATTGGTACTTTCACATGATGAGTGAGTACTTCAGGATCTCTGACACTTACATGAGCAGCAGAGTGGCGCAGCGGAAGCGTGCTGGGCCCATAACCCAGAGGTCGGTGGATCGAAACCATCCTTTGCTATGTGCACTTATTTTTTTGTTAATTAAATTCTTCCAAAACTGGAATTGATATTTTGACTCTTTTATTTTTACTTAAAGTACAATAACTTTTAACATTTTAATTTGTTTTAATAGTATATTGACAGCATTGTTTTCTTTCAGAAATCCACTTAATTTTCTTTACCCTATTACTGAAATGGTAATTGACAAAAACAAGCTACATTGTCACCAGAAGAGCAATGCAAAATGTACAATTGATATTTCAAAATCATCTTTCCATCTTGAATTTCAATGATGCATTGGGGCAACAATTTTGTGAGAAACATCTTCACCCTTAAAGAAAGATTTTCTTAACTTCTTACCTGTGTGCTGATTAGATATCACCTGGTTTTCACATTAAACAGATTCCCACTTGAGAAAGCAGCAAGGATGCAGTGAGGTTTATGTTTCCTGGTGTCAACCTGTATTATTTCAGTGGACATTGTAATGAGGATGCATCTTGCTGCCTTTCCAATGAAGCAAGTTTTAATCAGTAATAGGTGAAAAACCATTCCTACAAAGGTGTTAATCAGAGACTTGGCTTTGTGGACACTTTTCAGAGAGCAAATGTGTTAGCATAAAAATAAAGCCATAAAATGGAGAGCTGATTAATCACTCAATTGGATTTCTCTGCCTGCATAATTTTTTTTCTCTGCAACCCCATGCTAAATTGTGCTTCCTGTTTTTTATAAAATGACTTAATCAAATCTGACTCTGATTGCATCAGAGAAGGCCAGGTACCCTACACTATAAGAGGTGGTTTGAAATTTTGACTTGTCTACTTAAAGATCAGCAAAATTTGATCACAAGGTTAATTACGTCCCTGGGTGGTATTGAACCACCAGCCTTTCGGTTAACAGCCGAATGCGCTAACCGATTGCACCACAGAGACAACTTGCAAAAGCATGTACTAACAAAGGCTAAAAAGCATTCATCTAGAAAGTTTCCTAGAAAAAGGTTAAAAAGGCAATAATCTGGAGAGTTTTGCAAGATTTTTCTTCCATTGACCAACGAAGAAACACATTGGTACTTTCACATGATGAGTAAGTACTTCAGGATCTCTGGCACTTACATGAGCAGCAGAGTGGCGCAGCGGAAGCGTGCTGGGCCCATAACCCAGAGGTCGGTGGATCGAAACCATCCTCTGCTATGTGCACTTATTTTTTTGTTAATTAAATTCTTCCAAAACTGGAATTGATATTTTGACTCTTTTATTTTTACTTAAAGTACAATAACTTTTAACATTTTAATTTGTTTTAATAGTATATTGACAGCATTGTTTTTTTTTCAGAAATCCACTTAATTTTCTTTACCCTATTACTGAAATGGTAATTGACAAAAACAAGCTACATTGTCACCAGAAGAGCAATGCAAAATGTACAATTGATATTTCAAAATCATCTTTCCAGCTTGAATTTCAATGATGCATTGGGGCAACGATTTTGTGAGAAACATCTTCACCCTTAAAGAAAGATTTTCTTAACTTCTTACCTGTGTGCTGATTAGATATCACCTGGTTTTCACATTAAACAGATTCCCACGTGAGAAAGCAGCAAGGATGCAGTGAGGTTTATGTTTCCTGGTGTCAACCTGTATTATTTCAGTGGACATTGTAATGAGGATGCATCTTGCTGCCTTTTCAATGAAGCAAGTTTTAATCAGTAATAGGTGAAAAACCATTCCTACAAAGGTGTTAATCAGAGACATGGCTTTGTGGACACTTTTCAGAGAGCAAATGTGTTAGCATAAAAATAATGCCATAAAATGGAGAGCTGATTAATCACTCAATTGGATTTCTCTGCCTGCATATTTTTTTTTCTCTGCAACCCCAATGCTAAATTGTGCTTCCTGTTTTTTATAAAATGACTTAATCAAATCTGACTCTGATTGCATCAGAGAAGGCCAGGTACCTTACACCATAAAAGGTGGTTTGAAATTTTGACTTGTCTACTTAAAGATCAGCAAAATTTGATCACAAGGTCAATTACGTCCCCGGGTGGGATTGAACCACCAACCTTTCGGTTAACAGCCGAATGCGCTAACCGATTGCGCCACAGAGACAGCTTGCAAAAGCATGTACTGACAAAGGCTAAAAAGCATTCATCTAGAAAGTTTCCTAGAAAAAGGTTAAAAAGGCAATAATCTGGAGAGTTTTGCAAGATTTTTCTTCCATTGACCAACGAAGAAACACATTGGTACTTTCACATGATGAGTGAGTACTTCAGGATCTCTGGCACTTACATGAGCAGCAGAGTGGCGCAGCGGAAGCGTGCTGGGCCCATAACCCAGAGGTCGGTGGATCGAAACCATCCTCTGCTATGTGCACTTATTTTTTTGTTAATTAAATTCTTCCAAAACTGGAATTGATATTTTGACTCTTTTATTTTTACTTAAAGTACAATAACTTTTAACATTTTAATTTGTTTTAATAGTATATTGACAGCATTGTTTTCTTTCAGAAATCCACTTAATTTTCTTTACTCTATTACTGAAATGGTAATTGACAAAAACAAGCTACATTGTCACCAGAAGAGCAATGCAAAATGTACAATTGATATTTCAAAATCATCTTTCCATCTTGAATTTCAATGATGCATTGGGGCAACGATTTTGTGAGAAACATCTTCACCCTTAAAGAAAGATTTTCTTAACTTCTTACCTGTGTGCTGATTAGATATCACCTGGTTTTCACATTAAACAGATTCCCACGTGAGAAAGCAGCAAGGATGCAGTGAGGTTTATGTTTCCTGGTGTCAACCTGTATTATTTCAGTGGACATTGTAATGAGGATGCATCTTGCTGCCTTTCCAATGAAGCAAGTTTTAATCAGTAATAGGTGAAAAACCATTCCTACAAAGGTGTTAATCTGAGACTTGGCTTTGTGGACACTTTTCAGAGAGCAAATGTGTTAGCATAAAAATAAAGCCATAAAATGGAGAGCTGATTAATCACTCAATTGGATTTCTCTGCCTGCATATTTTTTTTTCTCTGCAACCCCAATGCTAAATTGTGCTTCCTGTTTTTTATAAAATGACTTAATCAAATATGACTCTGATTGTATCAGAGAAGGCCAGGTACCTTACACCATAAAAGGTGGTTTGAAATTTTGACTTGTCTACTTAAAGATCAGCAAAATTTGATCACAAGGTCAATTACATCCCTGGGTGGGATTGAACCACCAAGCTTTCGGTTAACAGCCGAATGCGCTAACCGATTGCGCCACAGAGACAGCTTGCAAAAGCTTGTACTGACAAAGGCTAAAAGCATTCATCTAGAAAGTTTCCTAGAAAAAGGTTAAAAAGGCAATAATCTGGAGAGTTTTGCAAGATTTTTCTTCCATTGACCAACGAAGAAACACATTGGTACTTTCACATGATGAGTGAGTACTTCAGGATCTCTAACACTTACATGAGCAGCAGAGTGGCGCAACGGAAGCGTGCTGGGCACATAACCCAGAGGTTGGTGAATCGAAACCATCCTCTGCTATGTGCACTTATTTTTTTTGTTAATTAAATTCTTCCAAAACTGGAATTGATATTTTGACTCTTTTATTTTTACTTAAAGTACAATAACTTTTAACATTTTAATTTGTTTTAGTGTATTGACAGCATTGTTTTCTTTCAGAAATCCACTTAATTTTCTTTACCCTATTACTGAAATGGTAATTGACAAAAACAAGCTACATTGTCACCAGAAGAGCAATGCAAAATGTACAATTGATATTTCAAAATCATCTTTCCAGCTTGAATTTCAATGATGCATTGGGGCAACGATTTTGTGAGAAACATCTTCACCCTTAAAGAAAGATTTTCTTAACTTCTTACCTGTGTGCTGATTAGATATCACCTGGTTTTCACATTAAACAGATTCACACTTGAGAAAGCAGCAAGGATGCAGTGAGGTTTATGTTTCCTGGTGTCAACCTGTATTATTTCAATGGACATTGTAATGAGGATGCATCTTGCTGCCTTTCCAATGAAGCAAGTTTTAATCAGTAATAGGTGAAAAACCATTCCTACAAAGGTGTTAATCAGAGACTTGGCTTTGTGGACACTTTTCAGAGAGCAAATGTGTTAGCATAAAAATAAAGCCATAAAATGGAGAGCTGATTAATCACTCAATTGGATTTCTCTGCCTGCATAATTTTTTTTCTCTGCAACCCCATGCTAAATTGTGCTTCCTGTTTTTTATAAAATGACTTAATCAAATCTGACTCTGATTGCATCAGAGAAGGCAAGGTACCCTACACTATAAGAGGTGGTTTGAAATTTTGACTTGTCTACTTAAAGATCACCAAAATTTGATCACAAGGTCAATTACGTCCCCGGGTGGGATTGAACCACCAACCTTTCGGTTAACAGCCGAATGCGCTAACCGATTGCGCCACAGAGACAGCTTGCAAAAGCATGTACTGACAAAGGCTAAAAAGCATTCATCTAGAAAGTTTCCTAGAAAAAGTTTAAAAAGGCAATAATCTGGAGAGTTTTGCAAGATTTTTCTTCCATTGACCAACGAAGAAACACATTGGTACTTTCACATGATGAGTGTGTACTTCAGGATCTCTGACACTTACATGAGCAGCAGAGTGGCGCAGCGGAAGCGTGCTGGGCCCATAACCCAGAGGTCGGTGGATCGAAACCATCCTCTGCTATGTGCACTTATTTTTTTGTTAATTAAATTCTTCCAAAACTGGAATTGATATTTTGACTCTTTTATTTTTACTTAAAGTACAATAACTTTTAACATTTTAATTTGTTTTAATAGTATATTGACAGCATTGTTTTCTTTCAGAAATCCACTTAATTTTCTTTACCCTATTACTGAAATGGTAATTGACAAAAACAAGCTACATTGTCACCAGAAGAGCAATGCAAAATGTACAATTGATATTTCAAAATCATCTTTCCAGCTTGAATTTCAATGATGCATTGGGGCAACGATTTTGTGAGAAACATCTTCACCCTTAAAGAAAGATTTTCTTAACTTCTTACCTGTGTGCTGATTAGATATCACCTGGTTTTCACATTAAACGGATTCCCACTTGAGAAAGCAGCAAGGATGCAGTGAGGTTTATGTTTCCTGGTGTCAACCTGTATTATTTCAGTGGACATTGTAATGAGGGTGCATCTTGCTGCCTTTCCAATGAAGCAAGTTTTAATCAGTAATAGGTGAAAAACCATTCCTACAAAGGTGTTAATCAGAGACTTGGCTTTGTGGACACTTTTCAGAGAGCAAATGTGTTAGCATAAAAATAAAGCCATAAAATGGAGAGCTGATTAATCACTCAATTGGATTTCTCTGCCTGCATAATTTTTTTTCTCTGCAACCCCAATGCTAAATTGTGCTTCCTGTTTTTTATAAAATGACTTAATCAAATATGACTCTGATTGCATCAGAGAAGGCCAGGTACCCTACACCATAAAAGGTGGTTTGAAATTTTGACTTGTCTACTTAAAGATCACCAAAATTTGATCACAAGGTCAATTACGTCCCCGGGTGGGATTGAACCACCAACCTTTCGGTTAACAGCCGAATGCGCTAACCGATTGCGCCACAGAGACAGCTTGCAAAAGCATGTACTGACAAAGGCTAAAAAGCATTCATCTAGAAAGTTTCCTAGAAAAAGGTTAAAAAGGCAATAATCTGGAGAGTTTTGCAAGATTTTTCTTCCATTGACCAACGAAGAAACACATTGGTACTTTCACATGATGAGTGTGTACTTCAGGATCTCTGACACTTACATGAGCAGCAGAGTGGCGCAGCGGAAGCGTGCTGGGCCCATAACCCAGAGGTCGGTGGATCGAAACCATCCTCTGCTATGTGCACTTATTTTTTTGTTAATTAAATTCTTCCAAAACTGGAATTGATATTTTGACTCTTTTATTTTTACTTAAAGTACAATAACTTTTAACATTTTAATTTGTTTTAATAGTATATTGACAGCATTGTTTTCTTTCAGAAATCCACTTAATTTTCTTTACCCTATTACTGAAATGGTAATTGACAAAAACAAGCTACATTGTCACCAGAAGAGCAATGCAAAATGTACAATTGATATTTCAAAATCATCTTTCCATCTTGAATTTCAATGATGCATTGGGGCAACGATTTTGTGAGAAACATCTTCACCCTTAAAGAAAGATTTTCTTAACTTCTTACCTGTGTGCTGATTAGATATCACCTGGTTTTCACATTAAACAGATTCCCACTTGAGAAAGCAGCAAGGATGCAGTGAGGTTTATGTTTCCTGGTGTCAACCTGTATTATTTCAGTGGACATTGTAATGAGGATGCATCTTGCTGCCTTTCCAATGAAGCAAGTTTTAATCAGTAATAGGTGAAAAACCATTCCTACAAAGGTGTTAATCAGAGACATGGCTTTGTGGACACTTTTCAGAGAGCAAATGTGTTAGCATAAAAATAAAGCCATAAAATGGAGAGCTGATTAATCACTCAATTGGATTTCTCTGCCTGCATATTTTTTTTTCTCTGCAACCCCAATGCTAAATTGTGCTTCCTGTTTTTTATAAAATGACTTAATCAAATATGACTCTGATTGCATCAGAGAAGGCCAGGTACCTTACACCATAAAAGGTGGTTTGAAATTTTGACTTGTCTACTTAAAGATCAGCAAAATTTGATCACAAGGTCAATTACATCCCTGGGTGGGATTGAACCACCAAGCTTTCGGTTAACAGCCAAATGTGCTAACCGATTGCGCCACAGAGACAGCTTGCAAAAGCTTGTACTGACAAAGGCTAAAAGCATTCATCTAGAAAGTTTCCTAGAAAAAGGTTGAAAAGGCAATAATCTGGAGAGTTTTGCAAGATTTTTCTTCCATTGACCAACGAAGAAACACATTGGTACTTTCACATGATGAGTGAGTACTTCAGGATCTCTGACAATTATGTGAGCAGCAGAGTGGCGCAGCGGAAGCGTGCTGGGCCCATAACCCAGAGGTCGGTGGATCGAAACCATCCTCTGCTATGTGCACTTATTTTTTTGTTAATTAAATTCTTCCAAAACTGGAATTGATATTTTGACTCTTATTTTTACTTAAAGTACAATAACTTTTAACATTTTAATTTGTTTTAATAGTATATTGACAGCATTGTTTTCTTTCAGAAATCCACTTAATTTTCTTTACCCTATTACTGAAATGGTAATTGACAAAAACAAGCTACATTGTCACCAGAAGAGCAATGCAAAATGTACAATTGATATTTCAAAATCATCTTTCCAGCTTGAATTTCAATGATGCATTGGGGCAACGATTTTGTGAGAAACATCTTCACCCTTAAAGAAAGATTTTATTAACTTCTTACCTGTGTGCTGATTAGATATCACCTGGTTTTCACATTAAACAGATTCCCACTTGAGAAAGCAGCAAGGATGCAGTGAGGTTTATGTTTCCTGGTGTCAACCTGTATTATTTCAGTGGACATTGTAATGAGGATGCATCTTGCTGCCTTTCCAATGAAGCAAGTTTTAATCAGTAATAGGTGAAAAAACATTCCAACAAAGGTGTTAATCAGAGACTTGGCTTTGTGGACACTTTTCAGAGAGCAAATGTGTTAGCATAAAAATAAAGCCATAAAATGGAGAGCTGATTATTTACACTCAATTGGATTTCTCTGCCTGCATAATTTTTTTTCTCTGCAACCCCATGCTAAATTGTGCTTCCTGTTTTTTATAAAATGACTTAATCAAATCTGACTCTGATTGCATCAGAGAAGGCCAGATACCCTACACTATAAGAGGTGGTTTGAAATTTTGACTTGTCTACTTAAAGATCACCAAAATTTGATCACAAGGTCAATTACGTCCCTGGGTGTGATTGAACCACCAACCTTTCGGTTAACAGCCGAATGCGCTAACCGATTGCGCCACAGAGACAGCTTGCAAAAGCATGTGCTGACAAAGGCTAAAAAGCATTTATCTAGAAAGTTTCCTAGAAAAAAAGGTTAAAAAGGCAATAATCTGGAGAGTTTTGCAAGATTTTTCTTCCATTGACCAACGAAGAAACACATTGGTACTTTCACATGATGAGTGAGTACTTCAGGATCTCTGGCACTTACATGAGCAGCAGAGTGGCGCAGCGGAAGCGTGCTGGGCACATAACCCAGAGGTCGGTGGATCGAAACCATCCTCTGCTATGTGCACTTATTTTTTTGTTAATTAAATTCTTCCAAAACTGGAATTGATATTTTGACTCTTTTATTTTTACTTAAAGTACAATAACTTTTAACATTTTAATTTGTTTTAATAGTATATTGACAGCATTGTTTTCTTTCAGAAATCCACTTAATTTTCTTTACCCTATTACTGAAATGGTAATTGACAAAAACAAGCTACATTGTCACCAGAAGAGCAATGCAAAATGTACAATTGATATTTCAAAATCATCTTTCCAGCTTGAATTTCAATGATGCATTGGGGCAACGATTTTGTGAGAAACATCTTCACCCTTAAAGAAAGATTTTATTAACTTCTTACCTGTGTGCTGATTAGATATCACCTGGTTTTCACATTAAACAGATTCCCACTTGAGAAAGCAGCAAGGATGCAGTGAGGTTTATGTTTCCTGGTGTCAACCTGTATTATTTCAGTGGACATTGTAATGAGGATGCATCTTGCTGCCTTTCCAATGAAGCAAGTTTTAATCAGTAATAGGTGCAAAACCATTCCTACAAAGGTGTTAATCAGAGACTTGGCTTTGTGGACACTTTTCAGAGAGCAAATGTGTTAGCATAAAAATAAAGCCATAAAATGGAGAGCTGATTAATCACTCAATTGGATTTCTCTGCCTGCATAATTTTTTTTCTCTGCAACCCCATGCTAAATTGTGCTTCCTGTTTTTTATAAAATGACTTAATCAAATCTGACTCTGATTGCATCAGAGAAGGCCAGGTACCCTACACTATAAGAGGTGGTTTGAAATTTTGACTTGTCTACTTAAAGATCAGCAAAATTTGATCACAAGGTCAATTACGTCCCTGGGTGGTATTGAACCACCAGCCTTTCGGTTAACAGCCAAATGCTCTAACCGATTGCACCACAGAGACAACTTGCAAAAGCATGTACTAACAAAGGCTAAAAAGCATTCATCTAGAAAGTTTCCTAGAAAAAGGTTAAAAAGGCAATAATCTGGAGAGTTTTGCAAGATTTTTCTTCCATTGACCAACGAAGAAACACATTGGTACTTTCACATGATGAGTGAGTACTTCAGGATCTCTGGCACTTACATGAGCAGCAGAGTGGCGCAGCGGAAGCGTGCTGGGCCCATAACCCTGAGGTCGGTGGATCGAAACTATCCTCTGCTATGTGCACTTATTTTTTTGTTAATTAAATTCTTCCAAAACTGGAATTGATATTTTGACTCTTTTATTTTTACTTAAAGTACAATAACTTTTAACATTTTAATTTGTTTTAATAGTATATTGACAGCATTGTTTTCTTTCAGAAATCCACTTAATTTTCTTTACCCTATTACTGAAATGGTAATTGATAAAAACAAGCTACATTGTCACCAGAAGAGCAATGCAAAATGTACAATTGATATTTCAAAATCATCTTTCCATCTTGAATTTCAATGATGCATTGGGGCAACAATTTTGTGAGAAACATCTTCACCCTTAAAGAAAGATTTTCTTAACTTCTTACCTGTGTGCTGATTAGATATCACCTGGTTTTCACATTAAATAGATTCCCACTTGAGAAAGCAGCAAGGATGCAGTGAGGTTTATGTTTCCTGGTGTCAACCTGTATTATTTCAGTGGACATTGTAATGAGGATGCATCTTGCTGCCTTTCCAATGAAGCAAGTTTTAATCAGTAATACGTGAAAAACCATTCCTACAAAGGTGTTAATCAGAGACTTGGCTTTGTGGACACTTTTCAGAGAGCAAATGTGTTAGCATAAAAATAAAGCCATAAAATGGAGAGCTTATTAATCACTCAATTGGATTTCTCTGCCTGCATAATTTTTTTTCTCTGCAACCCCATGCTAAATTGTGCTTCCTGTTTTTTATAAAATGACTTAATCAAATCTGACTCTGATTGCATCAGAGAAGGCCAGGTACCCTACACTATAAGAGGTGGTTTGAAATTTTGACTTGTCTACTTAAAGATCACCAAAATTTGATCACAAGGTCAATTACGTCCCCGGGTGGGATTGAACCTCCAACTTTTCGGTTAACAGCCGAATGCGCTAACCGATTGCGCCACAGAGACAGCTTGCAAAAGCATGTACTGACAAAGGCTAAAAAGCATTCATTTAGAAAGTTTCCTAGAAAAAGTTTAAAAAGGCAATAATCTGGAGAGTTTTGCAAGATTTTTCTTCCATTGACCAACGAAGAAACACATTGGTACTTTCACATGATGAGTGAGTACTTCAGGATCTCTGGCACTTACATGAGCAGCAGAGTGGCGCAGCGGAAGCGTGCTGGGCCCATAACCCAGAGGTCGGTGGATCGAAACCATCCTCTGCTATGTGCACTTATTTTTTTGTTAATTAAATTCTTCCAAAACTGGAATTGATATTTTGACTCTTTTATTTTTACTTAAAGTACAATAACTTTTAACATTTTAATTTGTTTTAATAGTATATTGACAGCATTGTTTTTTTTTCAGAAATCCACTTAATTTTCTTTACCCTATTACTGAAATGGTAATTGACAAAAACAAGCTACATTGTCACCAGAAGAGCAATGCAAAATGTACAATTGATATTTCAAAATCATCTTTCCATTTTGAATTTCAATGATGCATTGGGGCAACGATTTTGTGAGAAACATCTTCACCCTTAAAGAAAGATTTTCTTAACTTCTTACCTGTGTGCTGATTAGATATCACCTGGTTTTCACATTAAACAGATTCCCACTTGAGAAAGCAGCAAGGATGCAGTGAGGTTTATGTTTCCTGGTGTCAACCTGTATTATTTCAGTGGACATTGTAATGAGGATGCATCTTGCTGCCTTTCCAATGAAGCAAGTTTTAATCAGTAATAGGTGAAAAACCATTCCTACAAAGGTGTTAATCAGAGACTTGGCTTTGTGGACACTTTTCAGAGAGCAAATGTGTTAGCATAAAAATAAAGCCATAAAATGGAGAGCTGATTAATCACTCAATTGGATTTCTCTGCCTGCATAATTTTTTTTCTCTGCAACCCCATGCTAAATTGTGCTTCCTGTTTTTTATAAAATGACTTAATCAAATCTGACTCTGATTGCATCAGAGAAGGCCAGGTACCCTACACTATAAGAGGTGGTTTGAAATTTTGACTTGTCTACTTAAAGATCACCAAAATTTGATCACAAGGTCAATTACGTCCCCGGGTGGGATTGAACCACCAACCTTTCGGTTAACAGCCGAATGCGCTAACCGATTGCGCCACAGAGACAGCTTGCAAAAGCATGTACTGACAAAGGCTAAAAAGCATTCATCTAGAAAGTTTCCTAGAAAAAGTTTAAAAAGGCAATAATCTGGAGAGTTTTGCAAGATTTTTCTTCCATTGACCAACGAAGAAACACATTGGTACTTTCACATGATGAGTGAGTACTTCAGGATCTCTGACACTTACATGAGCAGCAGAGTGGCGCAGCGGAAGCGTGCTGGGCCCATAACCCAGAGGTCGGTGGATCAAAACCATCCTCTGCTATGTGCACTTATTTTTTTGTTAATTAAATTCTTCCAAAACTGGAATTGATATTTTGACTCTTTTATTTTTACTTAAAGTACAATAACTTTTAACATTTTAATTTGTTTTAATAGTATATTGACAGCATTGTTTTCTTTCAGAAATCCACTTAATTTTCTTTACCCTATTACTGAAATGGTAATTGACAAAAACAAGCTACATTGTCACCAGAAGAGCAATGCAAAATGTACAATTGATATTTCAAAATCATCTTTCCAGCTTGAATTTCAATGATGCATTGGGGCAACGATTTTGTGAGAAACATCTTCACCCTTAAAGAAAGATTTTCTTAACTTCTTACCTGTGTGCTGATTAGATATCACCTGGTTTTCACATTAAACAGATTCCCACTTGAGAAAGCAGCAAGGATGCAGTGAGGTTTATGTTTCCTGGTGTCAACCTGTATTATTTCAGTGGACATTGTAATGAGGATGCATCTTGCTGCCTTTCCAATGAAGCAAGTTTTAATCAGTAATAGGTGCAAAACCATTCCTACAAAGGTGTTAATCAGAGACTTGGCTTTGTGGACACTTTTCAGAGAGCAAATGTGTTAGCATAAAAATAAAGCCATAAAATGGAGAGCTGATTAATCACTCAATTGGATTTCTCTGCCTGCATAATTTTTTTTCTCTGCAACCCCATGCTAAATTGTGCTTCCTGTTTTTTATAAAATGACTTAATCAAATCTGACTCTGATTGCATCAGAGAAGGCCAGGTACCCTACACTATAAGAGGTGGTTTGAAATTTTGACTTGTCTACTTAAAGATCAGCAAAATTTGATCACAAGGTCAATTACGTCCCTGGGTGGTATTGAACCACCAGCCTTTCGGTTAACAGCCAAATGCTCTAACCGATTGCACCACAGAGACAACTTGCAAAAGCATGTACTAACAAAGGCTAAAAAGCATTCATCTAGAAAGTTTCCTAGAAAAAGGTTAAAAAGGCAATAATCTGGAGAGTTTTGCAAGATTTTTCTTCCATTGACCAACGAAGAAACACATTGGTACTTTCACATGATGAGTGAGTACTTCAGGATCTCTGGCACTTACATGAGCAGCAGAGTGGCGCAGCGGAAGCGTGCTGGGCCCATAACCCTGAGGTCGGTGGATCGAAGCTATCCTCTGCTATGTGCACTTATTTTTTTGTTAATTAAATTCTTCCAAAACTGGAATTGATATTTTGACTCTTTTATTTTTACTTAAAGTACAATAACTTTTAACATTTTAATTTGTTTTAATAGTATATTGACAGCATTGTTTTCTTTCAGAAATCCACTTAATTTTCTTTACCCTATTACTGAAATGGTAATTGATAAAAACAAGCTACATTGTCACCAGAAGAGCAATGCAAAATGTACAATTGATATTTCAAAATCATCTTTCCATCTTGAATTTCAATGATGCATTGGTGCAACAATTTTGTGAGAAACATCTTCACCCTTAAAGAAAGATTTTCTTAACTTCTTACCTGTGTGCTGATTAGATATCACCTGGTTTTCACATTAAATAGATTCCCACTTGAGAAAGCAGCAAGGATGCAGTGAGGTTTATGTTTCCTGGTGTCAACCTGTATTATTTCAGTGGACATTGTAATGAGGATGCATCTTGCTGCCTTTCCAATGAAGCAAGTTTTAATCAGTAATAGGTGAAAAACCATTCCTACAAAGGTGTTAATCAGAGACTTGGCTTTGTGGACACTTTTCAGAGAGCAAATGTGTTAGCATAAAAATAAAGCCATAAAATGGAGAGCTTATTAATCACTCAATTGGATTTCTCTGCCTGCATAATTTTTTTTCTCTGCAACCCCATGCTAAATTGTGCTTCCTGTTTTTTATAAAATGACTTAATCAAATCTGACTCTGATTGCATCAGAGAAGGCCAGGTACCCTACACTATAAGAGGTGGTTTGAAATTTTGACTTGTCTACTTAAAGATCACCAAAATTTGATCACAAGGTCAATTACGTCCCCGGGTGGGATTGAACCTCCAACTTTTCGGTTAACAGCCGAATGCGCTAACCGATTGCGCCACAGAGACAGCTTGCAAAAGCATGTACTGACAAAGGCTAAAAAGCATTCATTTAGAAAGTTTCCTAGAAAAAGTTTAAAAAGGCAATAATCTGGAGAGTTTTGCAAGATTTTTCTTCCATTGACCAACGAAGAAACACATTGGTACTTTCACATGATGAGTGAGTACTTCAGGATCTCTGGCACTTACATGAGCAGCAGAGTGGCGCAGCGGAAGCGTGCTGGGCCCATAACCCAGAGGTCGGTGGATCGAAACCATCCTCTGCTATGTGCACTTATTTTTTTGTTAATTAAATTCTTCCAAAACTGGAATTGATATTTTGACTCTTTTATTTTTACTTAAAGTACAATAACTTTTAACATTTTAATTTGTTTTAATAGTATATTGACAGCATTGTTTTTTTTTCAGAAATCCACTTAATTTTCTTTACCCTATTACTGAAATGGTAATTGACAAAAACAAGCTACATTGTCACCAGAAGAGCAATGCAAAATGTACAATTGATATTTCAAAATCATCTTTCCATTTTGAATTTCAATGATGCATTGGGGCAACGATTTTGTGAGAAACATCTTCACCCTTAAAGAAAGATTTTCTTAACTTCTTACCTGTGTGCTGATTAGATATCACCTGGTTTTCACATTAAACAGATTCCCACTTGAGAAAGCAGCAAGGATGCAGTGAGGTTTATGTTTCCTGGTGTCAACCTGTATTATTTCAGTGGACATTGTAATGAGGATGCATCTTGCTGCCTTTCCAATGAAGCAAGTTTTAATCAGTAATAGGTGAAAAACCATTCCTACAAAGGTGTTAATCAGAGACTTGGCTTTGTGGACACTTTTCAGAGAGCAAATGTGTTAGCATAAAAATAAAGCCATAAAATGGAGAGCTGATTAATCACTCAATTGGATTTCTCTGCCTGCATAATTTTTTTTCTCTGCAACCCCATGCTAAATTGTGCTTCCTGTTTTTTATAAAATGACTTAATCAAATCTGACTCTGATTGCATCAGAGAAGGCCAGGTACCCTACACTATAAGAGGTGGTTTGAAATTTTGACTTGTCTACTTAAAGATCACCAAAATTTGATCACAAGGTCAATTACGTCCCCGGGTGGGATTGAACCACCAACCTTTCGGTTAACAGCCGAATGCGCTAACCGATTGCGCCACAGAGACAGCTTGCAAAAGCATGTACTGACAAAGGCTAAAAAGCATTCATCTAGAAAGTTTCCTAGAAAAAGTTTAAAAAGGCAATAATCTGGAGAGTTTTGCAAGATTTTTCTTCCATTGACCAACGAAGAAACACATTGGTACTTTCACATGATGAGTGAGTACTTCAGGATCTCTGACACTTACATGAGCAGCAGAGTGGCGCAGCGGAAGCGTGCTGGGCCCATAACCCAGAGGTCGGTGGATCGAAACCATCCTCTGCTATGTGCACTTATTTTTTTGTTAATTAAATTCTTCCAAAACTGGAATTGATATTTTGACTCTTTTATTTTTACTTAAAGTACAATAACTTTTAACATTTTAATTTGTTTTAATAGTATATTGACAGCATTGTTTTCTTTCAGAAATCCACTTAATTTTCTTTACCCTATTACTGAAATGGTAATTGACAAAAACAAGCTACATTGTCACCAGAAGAGCAATGCAAAATGTACAATTGATATTTCAAAATCATCTTTCCAGCTTGAATTTCAATGATGCATTGGGGCAACGATTTTGTGAGAAACATCTTCACCCTTAAAGAAAGATTTTCTTAACTTCTTACCTGTGTGCTGATTAGATATCACCTGGTTTTCACATTAAACAGATTCCCACTTGAGAAAGCAGCAAGGATGCAGTGAGGTTTATGTTTCCTGGTGTCAACCTGTATTATTTCAGTGGACATTGTAATGAGGATGCATCTTGCTGCCTTTCCAATGAAGCAAGTTTTAATCAGTAATAGGTGCAAAACCATTCCTACAAAGGTGTTAATCAGAGACTTGGCTTTGTGGACACTTTTCAGAGAGCAAATGTGTTAGCATAAAAATAAAGCCATAAAATGGAGAGCTGATTAATCACTCAATTGGATTTCTCTGCCTGCATAATTTTTTTTCTCTGCAACCCCATGCTAAATTGTGCTTCCTGTTTTTTATAAAATGACTTAATCAAATCTGACTCTGATTGCATCAGAGAAGGCCAGGTACCCTACACTATAAGAGGTGGTTTGAAATTTTGACTTGTCTACTTAAAGATCACCAAAATTTGATCACAAGGTCAATTACGTCCCCGGGTGGGATTGAACCTCCAACTTTTCGGTTAACAGCCGAATGCGCTAACCGATTGCGCCACAGAGACAGCTTGCAAAAGCATGTACTGACAAAGGCTAAAAAGCATTCATTTAGAAAGTTTCCTAGAAAAAGTTTAAAAAGGCAATAATCTGGAGAGTTTTGCAAGATTTTTCTTCCATTGACCAACGAAGAAACACATTGGTACTTTCACATGATGAGTGAGTACTTCAGGATCTCTGGCACTTACATGAGCAGCAGAGTGGCGCAGCGGAAGCGTGCTGGGCCCATAACCCAGAGGTCGGTGGATCGAAACCATCCTCTGCTATGTGCACTTATTTTTTTGTTAATTAAATTCTTCCAAAACTGGAATTGATATTTTGACTCTTTTATTTTTACTTAAAGTACAATAACTTTTAACATTTTAATTTGTTTTAATAGTATATTGACAGCATTGTTTTTTTTTCAGAAATCCACTTAATTTTCTTTACCCTATTACTGAAATGGTAATTGACAAAAACAAGCTACATTGTCACCAGAAGAGCAATGCAAAATGTACAATTGATATTTCAAAATCATCTTTCCATTTTGAATTTCAATGATGCATTGGGGCAACGATTTTGTGAGAAACATCTTCACCCTTAAAGAAAGATTTTCTTAACTTCTTACCTGTGTGCTGATTAGATATCACCTGGTTTTCACATTAAACAGATTCCCACTTGAGAAAGCAGCAAGGATGCAGTGAGGTTTATGTTTCCTGGTGTCAACCTGTATTATTTCAGTGGACATTGTAATGAGGATGCATCTTGCTGCCTTTCCAATGAAGCAAGTTTTAATCAGTAATAGGTGAAAAACCATTCCTACAAAGGTGTTAATCAGAGACTTGGCTTTGTGGACACTTTTCAGAGAGCAAATGTGTTAGCATAAAAATAAAGCCATAAAATGGAGAGCTGATTAATCACTCAATTGGATTTCTCTGCCTGCATAATTTTTTTTCTCTGCAACCCCATGCTAAATTGTGCTTCCTGTTTTTTATAAAATGACTTAATCAAATCTGACTCTGATTGCATCAGAGAAGGCCAGGTACCCTACACTATAAGAGGTGGTTTGAAATTTTGACTTGTCTACTTAAAGATCACCAAAATTTGATCACAAGGTCAATTACGTCCCCGGGTGGGATTGAACCACCAACCTTTCGGTTAACAGCCGAATGCGCTAACCGATTGCGCCACAGAGACAGCTTGCAAAAGCATGTACTGACAAAGGCTAAAAAGCATTCATCTAGAAAGTTTCCTAGAAAAAGTTTAAAAAGGCAATAATCTGGAGAGTTTTGCAAGATTTTTCTTCCATTGACCAACGAAGAAACACATTGGTACTTTCACATGATGAGTGAGTACTTCAGGATCTCTGACACTTACATGAGCAGCAGAGTGGCGCAGCGGAAGCGTGCTGGGCCCATAACCCAGAGGTCGGTGGATCGAAACCATCCTCTGCTATGTGCACTTATTTTTTTGTTAATTAAATTCTTCCAAAACTGGAATTGATATTTTGACTCTTTTATTTTTACTTAAAGTACAATAACTTTTAACATTTTAATTTGTTTTAATAGTATATTGACAGCATTGTTTTCTTTCAGAAATCCACTTAATTTTCTTTACCCTATTACTGAAATGGTAATTGACAAAAACAAGCTACATTGTCACCAGAAGAGCAATGCAAAATGTACAATTGATATTTCAAAATCATCTTTCCAGCTTGAATTTCAATGATGCATTGGGGCAACGATTTTGTGAGAAACATCTTCACCCTTAAAGAAAGATTTTCTTAACTTCTTACCTGTGTGCTGATTAGATATCACCTGGTTTTCACATTAAACAGATTCCCACTTGAGAAAGCAGCAAGGATGCAGTGAGGTTTATGTTTCCTGGTGTCAACCTGTATTATTTCAGTGGACATTGTAATGAGGATGCATCTTGCTGCCTTTCCAATGAAGCAAGTTTTAATCAGTAATAGGTGCAAAACCATTCCTACAAAGGTGTTAATCAGAGACTTGGCTTTGTGGACACTTTTCAGAGAGCAAATGTGTTAGCATAAAAATAAAGCCATAAAATGGAGAGCTGATTAATCACTCAATTGGATTTCTCTGCCTGCATAATATTTTTCTCTGCAACCCCATGCTAAATTGTGCTTCCTGTTTTTTATAAAATGACTTAATCAAATCTGACTCTGATTGCATCAGAGAAGGCCAGGTACCCTACACTATAAGAGGTGGTTTGAAATTTTGACTTGTCTACTTAAAGATCAGCAAAATTTGATCACAAGGTCAATTACGTCCCTGGGTGGTATTGAACCACCAGCCTTTCGGTTAACAGCCAAATGCTCTAACCGATTGCACCACAGAGACAACTTGCAAAAGCATGTACTAACAAAGGCTAAAAAGCATTCATCTAGAAAGTTTCCTAGAAAAAGGTTAAAAAGGCAATAATCTGGAGAGTTTTGCAAGATTTTTCTTCCATTAACCAACGAAGAAACACATTGGTACTTTCACATGATGAGTGAGTACTTCAGGATCTCTGGCACTTACATGAGCAGCAGAGTGGCGCAGCGGAAGCGTGCTGGGCCCATAACCCTGAGGTCGGTGGATCGAAACCATCCTCTGCTATGTGCACTTATTTTTTTGTTAATTAAATTCTTCCAAAACTGGAATTGATATTTTGACTCTTTTATTTTTACTTAAAGTACAATAACTTTTAACATTTTAATTTGTTTTAATAGTATATTGACAGCATTGTTTTCTTTCAGAAATCCACTTAATTTTCTTTACCCTATTACTGAAATGGTAATTGACAAAAACAAGCTACATTGTCACCAGAAGAGCAATGCAAAATGTACAATTGATATTTCAAAATCATCTTTCCATCTTGAATTTCAATGATGCATTGGGGCAACGATTTTGTGAGAAACATCTTCACGCTTAAAGAAAGATTTTCTAAACTTCTTACCTGTGTGCTGATTAGATATCACCTGGTTTTCACATTAAACAGATTCCCACTTGAGAAAGCAGCAAGGATGCAGTGAGGTTTATGTTTCCTGGTGTCAACCTGTATTATTTCAGTGGACATTGTAATGAGGATGCATCTTGCTGCCTTTCCAATGAAGCAAGTTTTAATCAGTAATAGGTGAAAAACCATTCCTACAAAGGTGTTAATCAGAGACTTGGCTTTGTGGACACTTTTCAGAGAGCAAATGTGTTAGCATAAAAATAAAGCCATAAAATGGAGAGCTGATTAATCACTCAATTGGATTTCTCTGCCTGCATAATTTTTTTTCTCTGCAACCCCATGCTAAATTGTGCTTCCTGTTTTTTATAAAATGACTTAATCAAATCTGACTGCATCAGAGAAGGCCAGGTACCCTACACTATAAGAGGTGGTTTGAAATTTTGACTTGTCTACTTAAAGATCACCAAAATTTGATCACAAGGTCAATTACATCCCTGGGTGTGATTGAACCACCAACCTTTCGGTTAACAGCCAAATGCGCTAACCGATTGCGCCACAGAGACAGCTTGCAAAAGCATGTGCTGACAAAGACTAAAAAGCATTCATCTAGAAAGTTTCCTAGAAAAAGGTTAAAAAGGCAATAATCTGGAGAGTTTTGCAAGATTTTTCTTCCATTGACCAACGAAGAAACACATTGGTACTTTCACATGATGAGTGAGTACTTCAGGATCTCTGACAATTATGTGAGCAGCAGAGTGGCGCAGCGGAAGCGTGCTGGGCCCATAACCCAGAGGTCGGTGGATCGAAACCATCCTCTGCTATGTGCACTTATTTTTTTGTTAATTAAATTCTTCCAAAACTGGAATTGATATTTTGACTCTTTTATTTTTACTTAAAGTACAATAACTTTTAACATTTTAATTTGTTTTAATAGTATATTGACAGCATTGTTTTCTTTCAGAAATCCACTTAATTTTCTTTACCCTATTACTGAAATGGTAATTGACAAAAACAAGCTACATTGTCACCAGAAGAGCAATGCAAAATGTACAATTGATATTTCAAAATCATCTTTCCAGCTTGAATTTCAATGATGCATTGGGGCAACGATTTTGTGAGAAACATCTTCACCCTTAAAGAAAGATTTTATTAACTTCTTACCTGTGTGCTGATTAGATATCACCTGGTTTTCACATTAAACAGATTCCCACTTGAGAAAGCAGCAAGGATGCAGTGAGGTTTATGTTTCCTGGTGTCAACCTGTATTATTTCAGTGGACATTGTAATGAGGATGCATCTTGCTGCCTTTCCAATGAAGCAAGTTTTAATCAGTAATAGGTGAAAAAACATTCCAACAAAGGTGTTAATCAGAGACTTGGCTTTGTGGACACTTTTCAGAGAGCAAATGTGTTAGCATAAAAATAAAGCCATAAAATGGAGAGCTGATTATTTACACTCAATTGGATTTCTCTGCCTGCATAATTTTTTTTCTCCGCAACCCCATGCTAAATTGTGCTTCCTGTTTTTTATAAAATGACTTAATCAAATCTGACTCTGATTGCATCAGAGAAGGCCAGATACCCTACACTATAAGAGGTGGTTTGAAATTTTGACTTGTCTACTTAAAGATCACCAAAATTTGATCACAAGGTCAATTACGTCCCTGGGTGTGATTGAACCACCAACCTTTCGGTTAACAGCCGAATGCGCTAACCGATTGCGCCACAGAGACAGCTTGCAAAAGCATGTGCTGACAAAGGCTAAAAAGCATTTATCTAGAAAGTTTCCTAGAAAAAGGTTAAAAAGGCAATAATCTGGAGAGTTTTGCAAGATTTTTCTTCCATTGACCAACGAAGAAACACATTGGTACTTTCACATGATGAGTGAGTACTTCAGGATCTCTGGCACTTACATGAGCAGCAGAGTGGCGCAGCGGAAGCGTGCTGGGCACATAACCCAGAGGTCGGTGGATCGAAACCATCCTCTGCTATGTGCACTTATTTTTTTGTTAATTAAATTCTTCCAAAACTGGAATTGATATTTTGACTCTTTTATTTTTACTTAAAGTACAATAACTTTTAACATTTTAATTTGTTTTAATAGTATATTGACAGCATTGTTTTCTTTCAGAAATCCACTTAATTTTCTTTACCCTATTACTGAAATGGTAATTGACAAAAACAAGCTACATTGTCACCAGAAGAGCAATGCAAAATGTACAATTGATATTTCAAAATCATCTTTCCAGCTTGAATTTCAATGATGCATTGGGGCAACGGTTTTGTGAGAAACATCTTCACCCTTAAAGAAAGATTTTATTAACTTCTTACCTGTGTGCTGATTAGATATCACCTGGTTTTCACATTAAACAGATTCCCACTTGAGAAAGCAGCAAGGATGCAGTGAGGTTTATGTTTCCTGGTGTCAACCTGTATTATTTCAGTGGACATTGTAATGAGGATGCATCTTGCTGCCTTTCCAATGAAGCAAGTTTTAATCAGTAATAGGTGAAAAACCATTCCTACAAAGGTGTTAATCAGAGACTTGGCTTTGTGGACACTTTTCAGAGAGCAAATGTGTTAGCATAAAAATAAAGCCATAAAATGGAGAGCTGATTAATCACTCAATTGGATTTCTCTGCCTGCATAATTTTTTTTCTCTGCAACCCCAATGCTAAATTGTGCTTCCTGTTTTTTATAAAATGATTTAATCAAATATGACTCTGATTGCATCAGAGAAGGCCAGGTACCCTACACCATAAAAGGTGGTTTGAAATTTTGACTTGTCTACTTAAATATCACCAAAATTTGATCACAAGGTCAATTACGTCCCTGGGTGGGATTGAACCACCAACCTTTCGGTTAACAGCCGAATGCGCTAACCGATTGCACCACAGAGACAGCTTGCAAAAGCATCTACTGACAAAGGCTAAAAAGCATTCATCTAGAAAGTTTCCCAGAAAAAGGTTAAAAAGGCAATAATCTGGAGAGTTTTGCAAGATTTTTCTTCCATTGACCAGCGAAGAAACACATTGGTACTTTCACATGATGAGTGAGTACTTCAGGATCTCTGACACTTATGTGAGCAGCAGAGTGGCGCAGCGGAAGCGTGCTAGGCCCATAACCCAGAGGTCGGTGGATCAAAACCATCCTTTGCTATGTGCACTTATTTTTTTGTTAATTAAATTCTTCCAAAACTGGAATTGATATTTTGACTCTTTTATTTTTACTTAAAGTACAATAACTTTTAACATTTTAATTTGTTTTAATAGTATATTGACAGCATTGTTTTCTTTCAGAAATCCACTTAATTTTCTTTACCCTATTACTGAAATGATAATTGACAAAAACAAGCTACATTGTCACCAGAAGAGCAATGCAAAATGTACAATTGATATTTCAAAATCATCTTTCCAGCTTGAATTTCAATGATGCATTGGGGCAACGATTTTGTGAGAAACATCTTCACCCTTAAAGAAAGATTTTCTTAACTTCTTACCTGTGTGCTGATTAGATATCACCTGGTTTTCACATTAAACAGATTCCCACTTGAGAAAGCAGCAAGGATGCAGTGAGGTTTATGTTTCCTGGTGTCAACCTGTATTATTTCAGTGGACATTGTAATGAGGATGCATCTTGCTGCCTTTCCAATGAAGCAAGTTTTAATCAGTAATAGGTGAAAAACCATTCCTACAAAGGTGTTAATCAGAGACTTGGCTTTGTGGACACTTTTCAGAGAGCAAATGTGTTAGCATAAAAATAAAGCCATAAAATGGAGAGCTGATTAATCACTCAATTGGATTTCTCTGCCTGCATAATTTTTTTTCTCTGCAACCCCAATGCTAAATTGTGCTTCCTGTTTTTTATAAAATGACTTAATCAAATATGACTCTGATTGCATCAGAGAAGGCCAGGTACCCTACACCATAAAAGGTGGTTTGAAATTTTGACTTGTCTACTTAAAGATCAGCAAAATTGGATCACAAGGTCAATTACGTCCCTGGGTGGTATTGAACCACCAGCCTTTCGGTGAACAGCCGAATGCGCTAATCGATTGCACCACAGAGACAACTTGCAAAAGCATGTACTAACAAAGGCTAAAAAGCATTCATCTAGAAAGTTTCCTAGAAAAAGGTTAACAAGGCAATAATCTGGAGAGTTTTGCAAGATTTTTCTTCCATTGACCAACGAAGAAACACATTGGTACTTTCACATGATGAGTGAGTACTTCAGGATCTCTGACACTTACATGAGCAGCAGAGTGGCGCAGCGGAAGCGTGCTGGGCCCATAACCCAGAGGTCGGTGGATCGAAACCATCCTCTGCTATGTGCACTTATTTTTTGGTTAATTAAATTCTTCCAAAACTGGAATTGATATTTTGACTCTTTTATTTTTACTTAAAGTACAATAACTTTTAACATTTTAATTTGTTTTAATAGTATATTGACAGCATTGTTTTCTTTCAGAAATCCACTTAATTTTCTTTACCCTATTACTGAAATGGTAATTGACAAAAACAAGCTACATTGTCACCAGAAGAGCAATGCAAAATGTACAATTGATATTTCAAAATCATCTTTCCAGCTTGAATTTCAATGATGCATTGGGGCAACGATTTTGTGAGAAACATCTTCACCCTTAAATAAAGATTTTCTTAACTTCTTACCTGTGTGCTGATTAGATATCACCTGGTTTTCACATTAAACAGATTCCCACTTGAGAAAGCAGCAAGGATGCAGTGAGGTTTATGTTTCCTGGTGTCAACCTGTATTATTTCAGTGGACATTGTAATGAGGATGCATCTTGCTGCCTTTCCAATGAAGCAAGTTTTAATCAGTAATAGGTGAAAAACCATTCCTACAAAGGTGTTAATCAGAGACTTGGCTTTGTGGACACTTTTCAGAGAGCAAATGTGTTAGCATAAAAATAAAGCCATAAAATGGAGAGCTGATTAATCACTCAATTGGATTTCTCTGCCTGCATAATTTTTTTTCTCTGCAACCCCAATGCTAAATTGTGCTTCCTGTTTTTTATAAAATGACTTAATCAAATATGACTCTGATTGCATCAGAGAAGGCCAGGTACCCTACACCATAAAAGGTGGTTTGAAATTTTGACTTGTCTACTTAAAGATCAGCAAAATTTGATCACAAGGTCAATTACGTCCCTGGGTGGGATTGAACCACCAACCTTTCGGTTAACAGCCAAATGCGCTAACCGATTGCACCACAGAGACAGCTTGCAAAAGCATCTACTGACAAAGGCTAAAAAGCATTCATCTAGAAAGTTTCCTAGAAAAAGGTTAAAAAGGCAATAATCTGGAGAGTTTTGCAAGATTTTTCTTCCATTGACCAATGAAGAAACACATTGGTACTTTCACATGATGAGTGAGTACTTCAGGATCTCTGACACTTATGTGAGCAGCAGAGTGGCGCAGCGGAAGCGTGCTGGACCCATAACCCAGAGGTCGGTGGATCAAAACCATCCTTTGCTATGTGCACTTATTTTTTTGTTAATTAAATTCTTCCAAAACTGGAATTGATATTTTGACTCTTTTATTTTTACTTAAAGTACAATAACTTTTAACATTTTAATTTGTTTTAATAGTATATTGACAGCATTGTTTTCTTTCAGAAATCCACTTAATTTTCTTTACCCTATTACTGAAATGGTAATTGACAAAAACAAGCTACATTGTCACCAGAAGAGCAATGCAAAATGTACAATTGATATTTCAAAATCATCTTTCCAGCTTGAATTTCAATGATGCATTGGGGCAACGATTTTGTGAGAAACATCTTCACCCTTAAAGAAAGATTTTATTAACTTCTTACCTGTGTGCTGATTAGATATCACCTGGTTTTCACATTAAACAGATTCCCACTTGAGAAAGCAGCAAGGATGCAGTGAGGTTTATGTTTCCTGGTGTCAACCTGTATTATTTCAGTGGACATTGTAATGAGGATGCATCTTGCTGCCTTTCCAATGAAGCAAGTTTTAATCAGTAATAGGTGAAAAAACATTCCAACAAAGGTGTTAATCAGAGACTTGGCTTTGTGGACACTTTTCAGAGAGCAAATGTGTTAGCATAAAAATAAAGCCATAAAATGGAGAGCTGATTAATCACTCAATTGGATTTCTCTGCCTGCATATTTTTTTTTCTCTGCAACCCCATGCTAAATTGTGCTTCCTGTTTTTTATAAAATGACTTAATCAAATCTGACTCTGATTGCATCAGAGAAGGCCAGGTACCCTACACTATAAGAGGTGGTTTGAAATTTTGACTTGTCTACTTAAAGATCAGCAAAATTTGATCACAAGGTCAATTACGTCCCTGGGTGGTATTGAACCACCAGCCTTTCGGTGAACAGCCGAATGCGCTAATCGATTGCACCACAGAGACAACTTGCAAAAGCATGTACTAACAAAGGCTAAAAAGCATTCATCTAGAAAGTTTCCTAGAAAAAGGTTAACAAGGCAATAATCTGGAGAGTTTTGCAAGATTTTTCTTCCATTGACCAACGAAGAAACACATTGGTACTTTCACATGATGAGTGAGTACTTCAGGATCTCTGACACTTACATGAGCAGCAGAGTGGCGCAGCGGAAGCGTGCTGGGCCCATAACCCAGAGGTCGGTGGATCGAAACCATCCTCTGCTATGTGCACTTATTTTTTGGTTAATTAAATTCTTCCAAAACTGGAATTGATATTTTGACTCTTTTATTTTTACTTAAAGTACAATAACTTTTAACATTTTAATTTGTTTTAATAGTATATTGACAGCATTGTTTTCTTTCAGAAATCCACTTAATTTTCTTTACCCTATTACTGAAATGGTAATTGACAAAAACAAGCTACATTGTCACCAGAAGAGCAATGCAAAATGTACAATTGATATTTCAAAATCATCTTTCCAGCTTGAATTTCAATGATGCATTGGGGCAACGATTTTGTGAGAAACATCTTCACCCTTAAATAAAGATTTTCTTAACTTCTTACCTGTGTGCTGATTAGATATCACCTGGTTTTCACATTAAACAGATTCCCACTTGAGAAAGCAGCAAGGATGCAGTGAGGTTTATGTTTCCTGGTGCCAACCTGTATTATTTCAGTGGACATTGTAATGAGGATGCATCTTGCTGCCTTTCCAATGAAGCAAGTTTTAATCAGTAATAGGTGAAAAACCATTCCTACAAAGGTGTTAATCAGAGACTTGGCTTTGTGGACACTTTTCAGAGAGCAAATGTGTTAGCATAAAAATAAAGCCATAAAATGGAGAGCTGATTAATCACTCAATTGGATTTCTCTGCCTGCATAATTTTTTTTCTCTGCAACCCCATGCTAAATTGTGCTTCCTGTTTTTTATAAAATGACTTAATCAAATCTGACTCTGATTGCATCAGAGAAGGCCAGGTACCCTACACTATAAGAGGTGGTTTAAAATTTTGACTTGTCTACTTAAAGATCAACAAAAATTGATCACAAGGTCAATTACGTCCCTGGGTGGGATTGAACCACCAACCTTTCTGTTAACAGCCGAATGCGCTAACCGATTGCGCCACAGAGACAGCTTGCAAAAGCATGTGCTGACAAATGCAAAAAAGCATTCATCTAGAAAGTTTCCTAGAAAAAGGTTAAAAAGGCAATAATCTGGAGAGTTTTGCAAGATTTTTCTTCCATTGACCAACGAAGAAACACATTGGTACTTTCACATGATGAGTGAGTACTTCAGGATCTCTTGCACTTACATGAGCAGCAGAGTGGCGCAGCGGAAGCGTGCTGGGCCCATAACCCAGAGGCCGGTGGATCGAAACCATCCACTGCTGTGTGCACTTATTTTTTTGTTAATTAAATTCTTCCAAAACTGGAATTGATATTTTGACTATTTTATTTTTACTTAAAGTACAATAACTTTTAACATTTTAATTTTTTTTAATAGTATATTGACAGTATTGTTTTCTTTCAGAAATCCACTTAATTTTCTTTACCCTATTACTGAAATAGTAATTGACAAAAACAAGCTACATTGTCATCAGAAGAGCAATGCAAAATGTACAATTGATATTTCAAAATCATCTTTCCAGCTTGAATTTCAATGATGCATTGGGGCAACGATTTTGTGAGAAACATCTTCACCCTTAAAGAAAGATTTTCTTTACTTCTTACCTGTGTGCTGATTAGATATCACCTGGTTTTCACATTAAACAGATTCACACTTGAGAAAGCAGCAAGGATGCAGTGAGGTTTATGTTTCCTGGTGTCAAACTGTATTATTTCAGTGGACATTGTAATGAGGATGCATCTTGCTGCCTTTCCAATGAAGCAAGTTTTAATCAGTAATAGGTGAAAAACCATTCCTACAAAGGTGTTAATCAGAGACTTGCCTTTGTGGACACTTTTCAGAGAGCAAATGTGTTAGCATAAAAATAAAGCCATAAAATGGAGAGCTGATTAATCACTCAATTGGATTTCTCTGCCTGCATATTTTTTTTCTCTGCAACCCCATGCTAAATTGTGCTTCCTGTTTTTATAAAATGACTTAATCAAATCTGACTCTGATTGCATCAGAGAAGGCCAGGTACCCTACACTATAAGAGGTGGTTTGAAATTTTGACTTGTCTACTTAAAGATCAGCAAAATTTGATCACAAGGTCAATTACGTCCCTGGGTGGTATTGAAACACCAGCCTTTCGGTTAACAGCCGAATGCGCTAACCGATTGCACCACAGAGACAACTTGCAAAAGCATGTACTAACAAAGGCTAAAAAGCATTCATCTAGAAAGTTTCCTAGAAAAAGGTTAAAAAGGCAATAATCTGGAGAGTTTTGCAAGATTTTTCGTCCATTGACCAACGAAGAAACACATTGGTACTTTCACATGATGAGTGAGTACTTCAGGATGTCTGAAACTTACGTGGGCAGCATAGTGGCGCAGCGGAAGCGTGCTGGGCCCATAATCCAGAGGTCGTTGGATCGAAACCATCCTCTGCTATGAGCACTTATTTTTTTGTTAATTAAATTCTTCCAAAACTGGAATTGATATTTTGACTCTTTTATTTTTACTTAAAGTACAATAACTTTTAACATTTTAATTTGTTTTAATAGTATATTGACAGCATTGTTTTCTTTCAGAAATCCACTTAATTTTCTTTACCCTATTACTGAAATGGTAATTGACAAAAACAAGCTACATTGTCACCAGAAGAGCAATGCAAAATGTACAATTGATATTTCAAAATCATCTTTCCAGCTTGAATTTCAATGATGCATTGGGGCAACGATTTTGTGAGAAACATCTTCACCCTTAAAGAAAGATTTTCTTAACTTCTTACCTGTGTGCTGATTAGATATCACCTGGTTTTCACATTAAACAGATTCCCACTTGAGAAAGCAGCAAGGATGCAGTGAGGTTTATGTTTCCTGGTGTCAACCTGTATTATTTCAGTGGACATTGTAATGAGGATGCATCTTGCTGCCTTTCCAATGAAGCAAGTTTTAATCAGTAATAGGTGAAAAACCATTCCAACAAAGGTGTTAATCAGAGACTTGGCTTTGTGGACACTTTTCAGAGAGCAAATGTGTTAGCATAAAAATAAAGCCATAAAATGGAGAGCTGATTAATCACTCAATTGGATTTCTCTGCCTGCATATTTTTTTTCTCTGCAACCCCATGCTAAATTGTGCTTCCTGTTTTTTATAAAATGACTTAATCAAATCTGACTCTGATTGCATCAGAGAAGGCCAGGTACCCTACACTATAAGAGGTGGTTTGAAATTTTGACTTGTCTACTTAAAGATCAGCAAAATTTGATCACAAGGTCAATTACGTCCCTGGGTGGTATTGAACCACCAGCCTTTCGGTTAACAGCCGAATGCGCTAACCGATTGCACCACAGAGACAACTTGCAAAAGCATGTACTAACAAAGGCTAAAAAGCATTCATCTAGAAAGTTTCCTAGAAAAAGGTTAAAAAGGCAATAATCTGGAGAGTTTTGCAAGATTTTTCTTCCATTGACCAACGAAGAAACACATTGGTACTTTCACATGATGAGTGAGTACTTCAGGATCTCTTACACTTACATGAGCAGCAGAGTGGCGCAGCGGAAGCGTGATGGGCCCATAACCCAGAGGCCGGTGGATCGAAACCATCCTCTGCTGTGTGCACTTATTTTTTTGTTAATTAAATTCTTCCAAAACTGGAATTGATATTTTGACTATTTTATTTTTACTTAAAGTACAATAACTTTTAACATTTTAATTTTTTTTAATAGTATATTGACAGTATTGTTTTCTTTCAGAAATCCACTTAATTTTCTTTACCCTATTACTGAAATGGTAATTGACAAAAACAAGCTACATTGTCACCAGAAGAGCAATGCAAAATGTACAATTGATATTTCAAAATCATCTTTCCAGCTTGAATTTCAATGATGCATTGGGGCAACGATTTTGTGAGAAACATCTTCACCCTTAAAGAAAGATTTTCTTAACTTCTTACCTGTGTGCTGATTAGATATCACCTGGTTTTCACATTAAACAGATTCACACTTGAGAAAGCAGCAAGGATGCAGTGAGGTTTATGTTTCCTGGTGTCAACCTGTATTATTTCAGTGGACATTGTAATGAGGATGCATCTTGCTGCCTTTCCAATGAAGCAAGTTTTAATCAGTAATAGGTGAAAAACCATTCCTACAAAGGTGTTAATCAGAGACTTGGCTTTGTGGACACTTTTCAGAGAGCAAATGTGTTAGCATAAAAATAAAGCCATAAAATGGAGAGCTGATTAATCACTCAATTGGATTTCTCTGCCTGCATAATTTTTTTTCTCTGCAGCCCCATGCTAAATTGTGCTTCCTGTTTTTTATAAAATGACTTAATCAAATCTGACTCTGATTGCATCAGAGAAGGCCAGGTACCCTACACTATAACAGGTGGTTTGAAATTTTGACTTGTCTACTTAAAGATCACCAAAATTTGATCACAAGGTCAATTACGTCCCTGGGTGGGATTGAACCAGCAACCTTTCGGTTAACAGCCGAATGCGCTAACCGATTGCACCACAGAGACAGCTTGCAAAAGCATGTGCTGACAAAGGCTAAAAAGCATTCATCTAGAAAGTTTCCTAGAAAAAGGTTAAAAGGGCAATAATCTGGAGAGTTTTGCAAGATTTTTCTTCCATTGACCAACGAAGAAACACATTGGTACTTTCACATGATGAGTGAGTACTTCAGGATCTCTGACACTTATGTGAGCAGCAGAGTGGCACAGCGGAAGCGTGCTGGGCCCATAACCCAGAGGTCGGTGGATCGAAACCATTCTCTGCTATGTGCACTTATTTTTTGGTTAATTAAATTCTTCCAAAACTGGAATTGATATTTTGACTCTTTTATTTTTACTTAAAGTACAATAACTTTTAACATTTTAATTTGTTTTAATAGTATATTGACAGCATTGTTTTCTTTCAGAAATCCACTTAATTTTCTTTACCCTATTACTGAAATGGTAATTGACAAAAACAAGCTACATTGTCACCAGAAGAGCAATGCAAAATGTACAATTGATATTTCAAAATCATCTTTCCATCTTGAATTTCAATGATGCATTGGGGCAACGATTTTGTGAGAAACATCTTCACCCTTAAAGAAAGAGTATCTTAACTTCTTACCTGTGTGCTGATTAGATATCACCTGGTTTTCACATTAAACAGATTCCCACTTGAGAAAGCAGCAAGGATGCAGTGAGGTTTATGTTTCCTGGTGTCAACCTGTATTATTTCAGTGGACATTGTAATGAGGATGCATCTTGCTGCCTTTCCAATGAAGCAAGTTTTAATCAGTAATAGGTGAAAAACCATTCCTACAAAGGTGTTAATCAGAGACTTGGTTTTGTGGACACTTTTCAGAGAGCAAATGTGTTAGCATAAAAATAAAGCCATAAAATGGAGAGCTGATTAATCACTCAATTGGATTTCTCTGCCTGCATCATTTTTTTTCTCTGCAACCCCATGCTAAATTGTGCTTCCTGTTTTTTATAAAATGACTTAATCAAATCTGACTCTGATTGCATCAGAGAAGGCCAGGTACCCTACACTATAAGAGGTGGTTTGAAATTTTGACTTGTCTACTTAAAGATCACCAAAATTTGATCACAAGGTCAATTACGTCCCTGGGTGGGATTGAACCACCAACCTTTCGGTTAACAGCCGAATGCGCTAACCGATTGCGCCACAGAGACAGATTGCAAAAGCATGTGCTGACAAAGGCTAAAAAGCATTCATCTAGAAAGTTTCCTAGAAAAAGGTTAAAAAGGCAATAATCTGGAGAGTTTTGCAAGATTTTTCTTCCATTGACCAACGAAGAAACACATTGGTACTTTCACATGATGAGTGAGTACTTCAGGATCTCTGACACTTACATGAGCAGCAGAGTGGCGCAGTGGAAGCGTGCTGGGCCCATAACCGAGAGGTCGGTGGATCGAAACCATCCTCTGCTATGTGCACTTATTTTTTTGTTAATTAAATTCTTCCAAAACTGGAATTGATATTTTGACTCTTTTATTTTTACTTAAAGTACAATAACTTTTAACATTTTAATTTGTTTTAATAGTATATTGACAGCATTGTTTTCTTTCAGAAATCCACTTAATTTTCTTTACCCTATTACTGAAATGGTAATTGACAAAAACAAGCTACATTGTCACCAGAAGAGCAATGCAAAATGTACAATTGATATTTCAAAATCATCTTTCCATCTTGAATTTCAATGATGCATTGGGGCAACGATTTTGTGAGAAACATCTTCACCCTTAAAGAAAGAGTATCTTAACTTCTTACCTGTGTGCTGATTAGATATCACCTGGTTTTCACATTAAACAGATTCCCACTTGAGAAAGCAGCAAGGATGCAGTGAGGTTTATGTTTCCTGGTGTCAACCTGTATTATTTCAGTGGACATTGTAATGAGGATGCATCTTGCTGCCTTTCCAATGAAGCAAGTTTTAATCAGTAATAGGTGAAAAACCATTCCTACAAAGGTGTTAATCAGAGACTTGGCTTTGTGGACACTTTTCAGAGAGCAAATGTGTTAGCATAAAAATAAAGCCATAAAATGGAGAGCTGATTAATCACTCAATTGGATTTCTCTGCCTGCATCATTTTTTTTCTCTGCAACCCCATGCTAAATTGTGCTTCCTGTTTTTTATAAAATGACTTAATCAAATCTGACTCTGATTGCATCAGAGAAGGCCAGGTACCCTACACTATAAGAGGTGGTTTGAAATTTTGACTTGTCTACTTAAAGATCACCAAAATTTGATCACAAGGTCAATTACGTCCCTGGGTGGGATTGAACCACCAACCTTTCGCTTAACAGCCGAATGCGCTAACCGATTGCGCCACAGAAACAGATTGCAAAAGCATGTGCTGACAAAGGCTAAAAAGCATTCATCTAGAAAGTTTCCTAGAAAAAGGTTAAAAAGGCAATAATCTGGAGAGTTTTGCAAGATTTTTCTTCCATTGACCAACAAAGAAACACATTGGTACTTTCACATGATGATTGAGTACTTCAGGATCTCTGACACTTACATGAGCAGCAGAGTGGCGCAGTGGAAGCGTGCTGGGCCCATAACCGAGAGGTCGGTGGATCGAAACCATCCTCTGCTATGTGCACTTATTTTTTTGTTAATTAAATTCTTCCAAAACTGGAATTGATATTTTGACTCTTTTATTTTTACTTAAAGTACAATAACTTTTAACATTTTAATTTGTTTTAATAGTATATTGACAGCATTGTTTTCTTTCAGAAATCCACTTAATTTTCTTTACCCTATTACTGAAATGGTAATTGACAAAAACAAGCTACATTGTCACCAGAAGAGCAATGCAAAATGTACAATTGATATTTCAAAATCATCTTTCCATCTTGAATTTCAATGATGCATTGGGGCAACGATTTTGTGAGAAACATCTTCACCCTTAAAGAAAGATTATCTTAATTTCTTACCTGTGTGCTGATTAGATATCACCTGGTTTTCACATTAAACAGATTCCCACTTGAGAAAGCAGCAAGGATGCAGTGAGGTTTATGTTTCCTGGTGTCAACCTGTATTATTTCAGTGGACATTGTAATGAGGATGCATCTTGCTGCCTTTCCAATGAAGCAAGTTTTAATCAGTAATAGGTGAAAAACCTTTCCTACAAAGGTGTTAATCAGAGACTTGGCTTTGTGGACACTTTTCAGAGAGCAAATGTGTTAGCATAAAAATAAAGCAATAAAATGGAGAGCTGATTAATCACTCAATTGGATTTCTCTGCCTGCATAATTTTTTTTCTCTGCAACCCCATGCTAAATTGTGCTTCCTGTTTTTTATAATATGACTTAATCAAATCTGACTCTGATTGCATCAGAGAAGGCCAGGTACCCTACACTATAAGAGGTGGTTTGAAATTTTGACTTGTCTACTTAAAGATCACCAAAATTTGATCACAAGGTCAATTACGTCCCTGGGTGGGATTGAACCACCAACCTTTCGGTTAACAGCCGAATGCGCTAACCGATTGCGCCACAGAGACAGATTGCAAAAGCACGTGCTGACAAAGGCTAAAAAGCATTCATCTAGAAAGTTTCCTAGAAAAAGGTTAAAAAGGCAATAATCTGGAGAGTTTTGCAAGATTTTTCTTCCATTGACCAACGAAGAAACACATTGGTACTTTCACATGATGAGTGAGTACTTCAGGATCTCTGACACTTACTTGAGCAGCAGAGTGGTGCAGTGGAAGCGTGCCAGGCCCATAACCGAGAGGTCGGTGGATCGAAACCATCCTCTGCTATGTGCACTTATTTTTTTGTTAATTAAATTCTTCCAAAACTGGAATTGATATTTTGACTCTTTTATTTTTACTTAAAGTACAATAACTTTTAACATTTTAATTTGTTTTAATAGTATATTGACAGCATTGTTTTCTTTCAGAAATCCACTTAATTTTCTTTACCCTATTACTGAAATGGTAATTGATAAAAACAAGCTACATTGTCACCAGAAGAGCAATGCAAAATGTACAATTGATATTTCAAAATCATCTTTCCATCTTGAATTTCAATGATGCATTGGGGCAACGATTTTGTGAGAAACATCTTCACCCTTAAAGAAAGATTATCTTAACTTCTTACCTGTGTGCTGATTAGATATCACCTGGTTTTCACATTAAACAGATTCCCACTTGAGAAAGCAGCAAGGATGCAGTGAGGTTTATGTTTCCTGGTGTCAACCTGTATTATTTCAGTGGACATTGTAATGAGGATGCATCTTGCTGCCTTTCCAATAAAGCAAGTTTTAATCAGTAATAGGTGAAAAACCATTCCTACAAAGGTGTTAATCAGAGACTTGGCTTTGTGGACACTTTTCAGAGAGCAAATGTGTTAGCATAAAAATAAAGCCATAAAATGGAGAGCTGATTAATCACTCAATTGGATTTCTCTGCCTGCATCATTTTTTTTCTCTGCAACCCCATGCTAAATTGTGCTTCCTGTTTTTTATAAAATGACTTAATCAAATCTGACTCTGATTGCATCAGAAAAGGCCAGATACCCTACACTATAAGAGGTGGTTTGAAATTTTGACTTGTCTACTTAAAGATCACCAAAATTTGATCACACGGTCAATAACATCCCTGGGTGGGATTGAATCACCAACCTTTAGGTTAACAGCCGAATGCGCTTACCAATTGCACCACAGAGACAGCTTGCAAAAGCATGTACTGACAAAGGCTAAAAAGCATTCATCTAGAAAGTTTCCTAGAAAAAGTTTAAAAAGGCAATAATCTGGAGAGTTTTGCAAGATTTTTCTTCCATTGACCAACTAAGAAACACATTGGTACTTTCACATGATGAGTGAGATACTTCAGGATCTCTAACACTTACATGAGCAGCAGAGTGGTGCAGCGGAAGCGTGCTGGGCCCATAACCCAGAGGTCAATGGATCGAAACCATCCTCTGCTATGTGCACTTATTTTTTTGTTAATTAAATTCTTCCAAAACTGGGATTGATATTTTGACTCTTTTATTTTAACTTAAAGTACAATAACTTTTAACATTTTAATTTGTTTTAATAGTATATTGACAGCATTGTTTTCTTTCAGAAATCCACTTAATTTTCTTTACCCTATTACTGAAATGGTAATTGACAAAAACAAGCTACATTGTCACCAGAAGAGCAATGCAAAATGTACAATTGATATTTCAAAATCATCTTTCCAGCTTGAATTTCAATGATGCATTGGGGCAACGATTTTGTGAGAAACATCTTCACCCTTAAAGAAAGATTTTCTTAACTTCTTACCTGTGTGCTGATTAGATATCACCTGGTTTTCACATTAAACAGATTCCCACTTGAGAAAGCAGCAAAGATGCAGGGAGGTTTATGTTTCCTGGTATCAACCTGTATTATTTCAGTGGATATTGCAATGAGGATGCATCTTGCTGCCTTTCCAATGAAGCAAGTTTTAATCAGTAATAGGTGAAAAACCATTCCTACAAAGGTGTTAATCAGAGACTTGGCTTTGTGGACACTTTTCAGAGAGCAAATGTGTTAACATAAAAATAAAGCCATAAAATGGAGAGCTGATTAATCACTCAATTGGATTTCTCTGCCTGCATAATTTTTTTTCTCTGCAACCCCATGCTAAATTGTGCTTCCTGTTTTTTATAAAATGACTTAATCAAATCTGACTCTGATTGCATCAGAGAAGGCCAGGTACCCTACACTATAAGAGGTGGTTTGAAATTTTGACTTGTCTACTTAAAGATCACCAAAATTTGATCACAAGGTTAATTACGTCCCTGGGTGGGATTGAACCACCAACCTTTCAGTTAACAGCCGAACGTGCTAACCAATTGCACCACAGAGACAGTTTGCAAAAGCATGTACTGACAAAGGCTAAAAAGCATTCATCTAGAAAGTTTCCAAGAAAAAGGTTAAAAAGGCAATAATCTGGAGAGTTTTGCAAGATTTTTCTTCCATTGACCAACGAAGAAACACATTGGTACTTTCACATGATGAGTGAGTACTTCAGGATCTCTTACACTTACATGAGCAGCGGAGTGGCGCAGCGGAAGCGTGCTGGGCCCATAACCCAGAGGTCGATGGATCGAAACCATCCTCTGCTATGTGCACTTACTTTTTTGTTAATTAAATTCTTCCAAAACTGGGATTGATATTTTGACTCTTTTATTTTTACTTAAAGTACAATAACTTTTAACATTTTAATTTGTTTTAATAGTATATTGACAGCATTGTTTTCTTTCAGAAATCCACTTAATTTTCTTTACCCTATTACTGAAATGGTAATTGACAAAAACAAGCTACATTGTCACCAGAAGAGCAATGCAAAATGTACAATTGATATTTCAAAATCATCTTTCCAGCTTGAATTTCAATGATGCATTGGGGCAATGATTTTGTGAGAAACATCTTCACCCTTAAATAAAGATTTTCTTAACTTCTTACCTGTGTGCTGATTAGATATCACCTGGTTTTCACATTAAACAGATTCACACTTGAGAAAGCAGCAAGGATGCAGTGAGGTTTATGATTCCTGGTGTCAACCTGTATTATTTCAGTGGATATTGTAATGAGGATGCATCTTGCTGCCTTTCCAATGAAGCAAGTTTTAATCAGTAATAGGTGAAAAACCATTCCTACAAAGGTGTTAATCAGAGACTTGGCTTTGTGGACACTTTTCAGAGAGCAAATGTGTTAGCATAAAAATAAAGCCATAAAATGGAGAGCTGATTAACCACTCAATTGGATTTCTCTGCCTGCATAATTTTTTTTCTCTGCAACCCCATGCTAAATTGTGCTTCCTGTTTTTTATAAAATGACTTAATCAAATCTGACTCTGATTGCATCAGAGAAGGCCAGGTACCCTACACTATAAGAGGTGGTTTGAAATTTTGACTTGTCTACTTAAAGATCACCAAAATTTGATCACAAGGTTAATTACGTCCCTGGGTGGGATTGAACCACCAACCTTTCGGTTAACAGACGAACGTGCTAACCAATTGCACCACAGAGACAGCTTGCAAAAGCATGTACTGACAAAGGCTAAAAAGCATTCATCTAGAAAGTTTCCAAGAAAAAGGTTAAAAAGGCAATAATCTGGAGAGTTTTGCAAGATTTTTCTTCCATTGACCAACGAAGAAACACATTGGTACTTTCACATGATGAGTGAGTACTTCAGGATCTCTTACACTTACATGAGCAGCGGAGTGGCGCAGCGGAAGCGTGCTGGGCCCATAACCCAGAGGTCGATGGATCGAAACCATCCTCTGCTATGTGCACTTACTTTTTTGTTAATTAAATTCTTCCAAAACTGGGATTGATATTTTGACTCTTTTATTTTTACTTAAAGTACAATAACTTTTAACATTTTAATTTGTTTTAATAGTATATTGACAGCATTGTTTTCTTTCAGAAATCCACTTAATTTTCTTTACCCTATTACTGAAATGGTAATTGACAAAAACAAGCTACATTGTCACCAGAAGAGCAATGCAAAATGTACAATTGATATTTCAAAATCATCTTTCCAGCTTGAATTTCAATGATGCATTGGGGCAACGATTTTGTGAGAAACATCTTCACCCTTAAAGAAAGATTTTCTTAACTTCTTACCTGTGTGCTGATTAGATATCACCTGGTTTTCACATTAAACAGATTCCCACTTGAGAAAGCAGCAAGGATGCAGTGAGGTTTATGTTTCCTGGTGTCAACCTTTATTATTTCAGTGGATATTGTAATTAAGATGCATCTTGCTGCCTTTCCAATGAAGCAAGTTTTAATCAGTAATAGGTGAAAAACCATTCCTACAAAGGTGTTAATCAGAGACTTGGCTTTGTGGACACTTTTCAGAGAGCAAATGTGTTAGCATAAAAATAAAGCCATAAAATGGAGAGCTGATTAATCACTCAATTGGATTTCTCTGCCTGCATAATTTTTTTTCTCTGCAACCCCATGCTAAATTGTGCTTCCTGTTTTTTATAAAATGACTTAATCAAATCTGACTCTGATTGCATCAGAAAAGGCCAGATACCCTACACTATAAGAGGTGGTTTGAAATTTTGACTTGTCTACTTAAAGATCACCAAAATTTGATCACACGGTCAATAACATCCCTGGGTGGGATTGAACCACCAACCTTTAGGTTAACAGCTGAATGCACTTACCGATTGCACCACAGAGACAGCTTGCAAAAGCATGTACTGACAAAGGCTAAAAAGCATTCATCTAGAAAGTTTCCTAGAAAAAGGTTAAAAAGGCAATAATCTGGAGAGTTTTGCAAGATTTTTCTTCCATTGACCAACGAAGAAACACATTGGTACTTTCACATGATGAGTGAGTACTTCAGGATCTCTGACACTAACATGAGCAGCAGAGTGGCGCAGCGGAAGCGTGCTGGGCCCATAACCCAGAGGTCGATGAATTGAAACCATCCTCTGCTATGTGCATTTATTTTTTTGTTAATTAAATTCTTCCAAAACTGGGATTAATATTTTGACTCTTTTATTTTTACTTAAAGTACAATAACTTTTAACATTTTAATTTGTTTTAATAGTATATTGACAGCATTGTTTTCTTTCAGAAATCCACTTAATTTTCTTTACCCTATTACTGAAATGGTAATTGACAAAAACAAGCTACATTGTCACCAGAAGAGCAATGCAAAATGTACAATTGATATTTCAAAATCATCTTTCCAGCTTGAATTTCAATGATGCATTGGGGCAATGATTTTGTGAGAAACATCTTCACCCTTAAATAAAGATTTTCTTAACTTCTTACCTGTGTGCTGATTAGATATCACCTGGTTTTCACATTAAACAGATTCACACTTGAGAAAGCAGCAAGGATGCAGTGAGGTTTATGTTTCCTGGTGTCAACCTGTATTATTTCAGTGGACATTGTAATGAGGATGCATCTTGCTGCCTTTCCAATGAAGCAAGTTTTAATCAGTAATAGGTGAAAAACCATTCCTACAAAGGTATTAATCAGAGACTTGGCTTTGTGGACACTTTTCAGAGAGCAAATGTGTTAGCATAAAAATAAAGCCATCAAATGGAGAGCTGATTAATCACTCAATTGGATTTCTCTGCCTGCATAATTTTTTTTCTCTGCAACCCCATGCTAAATTGTGCTTCCTGTTTTTTATAAAATGACTTAATCAAATCTGACTCTGATTGCATCAGAGAAGGCCAGATACCCTACACTATAAGAGGTGGTTTGAAATTTTGACTTGTCTACTTAAAGATCACCAAAATTTGATCACACGGTCAATTACGTCCCTGGGTGGGATTGAACCACCAACCTTTCGGTTAACAGCCGAATGCGCTAACAGATTGCACTACAATGACAGCTTGCAAAAGCATGTACTGACAAAGGCTAAAAAGCATTAATCTAGAAAGTTTCCTAGAAAAAGTTTAAAAAGGCAATAATCTGGAGAGTTTTGCAAGATTTTTCTTCCATTGACCAATGAAGAAACACATTGGTACTTTCACATGATGAGTGAGTACTTCATGATCTCGGACACTTACATGAGCAGCAGAGTGGCGCAGCGGAAGCGTGCTGGGCCCATAACCCAGAGGTCGATGAATCGAAACCATCCTCTGCTATGTGCACTTATTTTTTTGTTAATTAAATTCTTCCAAAACTGGGATTGATATTTTGACTCTTTTATTTTTACTTAAATTACAATAACTTTTAACATTTTTATTTGTTTTAATAGTATATTGACAGCATTGTTTTCTTTCAGAAATCCACTTAATTTTCTTTACCCTATTACTGAAATGGTAATTGACAAAAACAAGCTACATTGTCACCAGAAGAGCAATGCAAAATGTACAATTGATATTTCAAAATCATCTTTCCAGCTTGAATTTCAATGATGCATTGGGGCAACGATTTTGTGAGAAACATCTTCACCCTTAAAGAAAGATTTTCTTAACTTCTTACCTGTGTGCTGATTAGATATCACCTGGTTTTCACATTAAACAGATTCCCACTTGAGAAAGCAGCAAGGATGCAGTGAGGTTTATGTTTCCTGGTGTCAACCTGTATTATTTCAGTGGACATTGTAATGAGGATGCATCTTGCTGCCTTTCCAATGAAGCAAGTTTTAATCAGTAATAGGTGCAAAACCATTCCTACAAAGGTGTTAATCAGAGACTTGGCTTTGTGGACACTTTTCAGAGAGCAAATGTGTTAGCATAAAAATAAAGCCATAAAATGGAGAGCTGATTAATCACTCAATTGGATTTCTCTGCCTGCATAATATTTTTCTCTGCAACCCCATGCTAAATTGTGCTTCCTGTTTTTTATAAAATGACTTAATCAAATCTGACTCTGATTGCATCAGAGAAGGCCAGGTACCCTACACTATAAGAGGTGGTTTGAAATTTTGACTTGTCTACTTAAAGATCAGCAAAATTTGATCACAAGGTCAATTACGTCCCTGGGTGGTATTGAACCACCAGCCTTTCGGTTAACAGCCAAATGCTCTAACCGATTGCACCACAGAGACAACTTGCAAAAGCATGTACTAACAAAGGCTAAAAAGCATTCATCTAGAAAGTTTCCTAGAAAAAGGTTAAAAAGGCAATAATCTGGAGAGTTTTGCAAGATTTTTCTTCCATTAACCAACGAAGAAACACATTGGTACTTTCACATGATGAGTGAGTACTTCAGGATCTCTGGCACTTACATGAGCAGCAGAGTGGCGCAGCGGAAGCGTGCTGGGCCCATAACCCTGAGGTCGGTGGATCGAAACCATCCTCTGCTATGTGCACTTATTTTTTTGTTAATTAAATTCTTCCAAAACTGGAATTGATATTTTGACTCTTTTATTTTTACTTAAAGTACAATAACTTTTAACATTTTAATTTGTTTTAATAGTATATTGACAGCATTGTTTTCTTTCAGAAATCCACTTAATTTTCTTTACCCTATTACTGAAATGGTAATTGACAAAAACAAGCTACATTGTCACCAGAAGAGCAATGCAAAATGTACAATTGATATTTCAAAATCATCTTTCCATCTTGAATTTCAATGATGCATTGGGGCAACGATTTTGTGAGAAACATCTTCACGCTTAAAGAAAGATTTTCTAAACTTCTTACCTGTGTGCTGATTAGATATCACCTGGTTTTCACATTAAACAGATTCCCACTTGAGAAAGCAGCAAGGATGCAGTGAGGTTTATGTTTCCTGGTGTCAACCTGTATTATTTCAGTGGACATTGTAATGAGGATGCATCTTGCTGCCTTTCCAATGAAGCAAGTTTTAATCAGTAATAGGTGAAAAACCATTCCTACAAAGGTGTTAATCAGAGACTTGGCTTTGTGGACACTTTTCAGAGAGCAAATGTGTTAGCATAAAAATAAAGCCATAAAATGGAGAGCTGATTAATCACTCAATTGGATTTCTCTGCCTGCATAATTTTTTTTCTCTGCAACCCCATGCTAAATTGTGCTTCCTGTTTTTTATAAAATGACTTAATCAAATCTGACTGCATCAGAGAAGGCCAGGTACCCTACACTATAAGAGGTGGTTTGAAATTTTGACTTGTCTACTTAAAGATCACCAAAATTTGATCACAAGGTCAATTACATCCCTGGGTGTGATTGAACCACCAACCTTTCGGTTAACAGCCAAATGCGCTAACCGATTGCGCCACAGAGACAGCTTGCAAAAGCATGTGCTGACAAAGACTAAAAAGCATTCATCTAGAAAGTTTCCTAGAAAAAGGTTAAAAAGGCAATAATCTGGAGAGTTTTGCAAGATTTTTCTTCCATTGACCAACGAAGAAACACATTGGTACTTTCACATGATGAGTGAGTACTTCAGGATCTCTGACAATTATGTGAGCAGCAGAGTGGCGCAGCGGAAGCGTGCTGGGCCCATAACCCAGAGGTCGGTGGATCGAAACCATCCTCTGCTATGTGCACTTATTTTTTTGTTAATTAAATTCTTCCAAAACTGGAATTGATATTTTGACTCTTTTATTTTTACTTAAAGTACAATAACTTTTAACATTTTAATTTGTTTTAATAGTATATTGACAGCATTGTTTTCTTTCAGAAATCCACTTAATTTTCTTTACCCTATTACTGAAATGGTAATTGACAAAAACAAGCTACATTGTCACCAGAAGAGCAATGCAAAATGTACAATTGATATTTCAAAATCATCTTTCCAGCTTGAATTTCAATGATGCATTGGGGCAACGATTTTGTGAGAAACATCTTCACCCTTAAAGAAAGATTTTATTAACTTCTTACCTGTGTGCTGATTAGATATCACCTGGTTTTCACATTAAACAGATTCCCACTTGAGAAAGCAGCAAGGATGCAGTGAGGTTTATGTTTCCTGGTGTCATCCTGTATTATTTCAGTGGACATTGTAATGAGGATGCATCTTGCTGCCTTTCCAATGAAGCAAGTTTTAATCAGTAATAGGTGAAAAAACATTCCAACAAAGGTGTTAATCAGAGACTTGGCTTTGTGGACACTTTTCAGAGAGCAAATGTGTTAGCATAAAAATAAAGCCATAAAATGGAGAGCTGATTATTTACACTCAATTGGATTTCTCTGCCTGCATAATTTTTTTTCTCCGCAACCCCATGCTAAATTGTGCTTCCTGTTTTTTATAAAATGACTTAATCAAATCTGACTCTGATTGCATCAGAGAAGGCCAGATACCCTACACTATAAGAGGTGGTTTGAAATTTTGACTTGTCTACTTAAAGATCACCAAAATTTGATCACAAGGTCAATTACGTCCCTGGGTGTGATTGAACCACCAACCTTTCGGTTAACAGCCGAATGCGCTAACCGATTGCGCCACAGAGACAGCTTGCAAAAGCATGTGCTGACAAAGGCTAAAAAGCATTTATCTAGAAAGTTTCCTAGAAAAAGGTTAAAAAGGCAATAATCTGGAGAGTTTTGCAAGATTTTTCTTCCATTGACCAACGAAGAAACACATTGGTACTTTCACATGATGAGTGAGTACTTCAGGATCTCTGGCACTTACATGAGCAGCAGAGTGGCGCAGCGGAAGCGTGCTGGGCACATAACCCAGAGGTCGGTGGATCGAAACCATCCTCTGCTATGTGCACTTATTTTTTTGTTAATTAAATTCTTCCAAAACTGGAATTGATATTTTGACTCTTTTATTTTTACTTAAAGTACAATAACTTTTAACATTTTAATTTGTTTTAATAGTATATTGACAGCATTGTTTTCTTTCAGAAATCCACTTAATTTTCTTTACCCTATTACTGAAATGGTAATTGACAAAAACAAGCTACATTGTCACCAGAAGAGCAATGCAAAATGTACAATTGATATTTCAAAATCATCTTTCCAGCTTGAATTTCAATGATGCATTGGGGCAACGGTTTTGTGAGAAACATCTTCACCCTTAAAGAAAGATTTTATTAACTTCTTACCTGTGTGCTGATTAGATATCACCTGGTTTTCACATTAAACAGATTCCCACTTGAGAAAGCAGCAAGGATGCAGTGAGGTTTATGTTTCCTGGTGTCAACCTGTATTATTTCAGTGGACATTGTAATGAGGATGCATCTTGCTGCCTTTCCAATGAAGCAAGTTTTAATCAGTAATAGGTGAAAAACCATTCCTACAAAGGTGTTAATCAGAGACTTGGCTTTGTGGACACTTTTCAGAGAGCAAATGTGTTAGCATAAAAATAAAGCCATAAAATGGAGAGCTGATTAATCACTCAATTGGATTTCTCTGCCTGCATAATTTTTTTTCTCTGCAACCCCAATGCTAAATTGTGCTTCCTGTTTTTTATAAAATGACTTAATCAAATATGACTCTGATTGCATCAGAGAAGGCCAGGTACCCTACACCATAAAAGGTGGTTTGAAATTTTGACTTGTCTACTTAAATATCACCAAAATTTGATCACAAGGTCAATTACGTCCCTGGGTGGGATTGAACCACCAACCTTTCGGTTAACAGCCGAATGCGCTAACCGATTGCACCACAGAGACAGCTTGCAAAAGCATCTACTGACAAAGGCTAAAAAGCATTCATCTAGAAAGTTTCCCAGAAAAAGGTTAAAAAGGCAATAATCTGGAGAGTTTTGCAAGATTTTTCTTCCATTGACCAGCGAAGAAACACATTGGTACTTTCACATGATGAGTGAGTACTTCAGGATCTCTGACACTTATGTGAGCAGCAGAGTGGCGCAGCGGAAGCGTGCTAGGCCCATAACCCAGAGGTCGGTGGATCAAAACCATCCTTTGCTATGTGCACTTATTTTTTTGTTAATTAAATTCTTCCAAAACTGGAATTGATATTTTGACTCTTTTATTTTTACTTAAAGTACAATAACTTTTAACATTTTAATTTGTTTTAATAGTATATTGACAGCATTGTTTTCTTTCAGAAATCCACTTAATTTTCTTTACCCTATTACTGAAATGATAATTGACAAAAACAAGCTACATTGTCACCAGAAGAGCAATGCAAAATGTACAATTGATATTTCAAAATCATCTTTCCAGCTTGAATTTCAATGATGCATTGGGGCAACGATTTTGTGAGAAACATCTTCACCCTTAAAGAAAGATTTTCTTAACTTCTTACCTGTGTGCTGATTAGATATCACCTGGTTTTCACATTAAACAGATTCCCACTTGAGAAAGCAGCAAGGATGCAGTGAGGTTTATGTTTCCTGGTGTCAACCTGTATTATTTCAGTGGACATTGTAATGAGGATGCATCTTGCTGCCTTTCCAATGAAGCAAGTTTTAATCAGTAATAGGTGAAAAACCATTCCTACAAAGGTGTTAATCAGAGACTTGGCTTTGTGGACACTTTTCAGAGAGCAAATGTGTTAGCATAAAAATAAAGCCATAAAATGGAGAGCTGATTAATCACTCAATTGGATTTCTCTGCCTGCATAATTTTTTTTCTCTGCAACCCCAATGCTAAATTGTGCTTCCTGTTTTTTATAAAATGACTTAATCAAATATGACTCTGATTGCATCAGAGAAGGCCAGGTACCCTACACCATAAAAGGTGGTTTGAAATTTTGACTTGTCTACTTAAAGATCAGCAAAATTTGATCACAAGGTCAATTACGTCCCTGGGTGGTATTGAACCACCAGCCTTTCGGTGAACAGCCGAATGCGCTAATCGATTGCACCACAGAGACAACTTGCAAAAGCATGTACTAACAAAGGCTAAAAAGCATTCATCTAGAAAGTTTCCTAGAAAAAGGTTAACAAGGCAATAATCTGGAGAGTTTTGCAAGATTTTTCTTCCATTGACCAACGAAGAAACACATTGGTACTTTCACATGATGAGTGAGTACTTCAGGATCTCTGACACTTACATGAGCAGCAGAGTGGCGCAGCGGAAGCGTGCTGGGCCCATAACCCAGAGGTCGGTGGATCGAAACCATCCTCTGCTATGTGCACTTATTTTTTGGTTAATTAAATTCTTCCAAAACTGGAATTGATATTTTGACTCTTTTATTTTTACTTAAAGTACAATAACTTTTAACATTTTAATTTGTTTTAATAGTATATTGACAGCATTGTTTTCTTTCAGAAATCCACTTAATTTTCTTTACCCTATTACTGAAATGGTAATTGACAAAAACAAGCTACATTGTCACCAGAAGAGCAATGCAAAATGTACAATTGATATTTCAAAATCATCTTTCCAGCTTGAATTTCAATGATGCATTGGGGCAACGATTTTGTGAGAAACATCTTCACCCTTAAATAAAGATTTTCTTAACTTCTTACCTGTGTGCTGATTAGATATCACCTGGTTTTCACATTAAACAGATTCCCACTTGAGAAAGCAGCAAGGATGCAGTGAGGTTTATGTTTCCTGGTGTCAACCTGTATTATTTCAGTGGACATTGTAATGAGGATGCATCTTGCTGCCTTTCCAATGAAGCAAGTTTTAATCAGTAATAGGTGAAAAACCATTCCTACAAAGGTGTTAATCAGAGACTTGGCTTTGTGGACACTTTTCAGAGAGCAAATGTGTTAGCATAAAAATAAAGCCATAAAATGGAGAGCTGATTAATCACTCAATTGGATTTCTCTGCCTGCATAATTTTTTTTCTCTGCAACCCCAATGCTAAATTGTGCTTCCTGTTTTTTATAAAATGACTTAATCAAATATGACTCTGATTGCATCAGAGAAGGCCAGGTACCCTACACCATAAAAGGTGGTTTGAAATTTTGACTTGTCTACTTAAAGATCAGCAAAATTTGATCACAAGGTCAATTACGTCCCTGGGTGGGATTGAACCACCAACCTTTCGGTTAACAGCCAAATGCGCTAACCGATTGCACCACAGAGACAGCTTGCAAAAGCATCTACTGACAAAGGCTAAAAAGCATTCATCTAGAAAGTTTCCTAGAAAAAGGTTAAAAAGGCAATAATCTGGAGAGTTTTGCAAGATTTTTCTTCCATTGACCAATGAAGAAACACATTGGTACTTTCACATGATGAGTGAGTACTTCAGGATCTCTGACACTTATGTGAGCAGCAGAGTGGCGCAGCGGAAGCGTGCTGGACCCATAACCCAGAGGTCGGTGGATCAAAACCATCCTTTGCTATGTGCACTTATTTTTTTGTTAATTAAATTCTTCCAAAACTGGAATTGATATTTTGACTCTTTTATTTTTACTTAAAGTACAATAACTTTTAACATTTTAATTTGTTTTAATAGTATATTGACAGCATTGTTTTCTTTCAGAAATCCACTTAATTTTCTTTACCCTATTACTGAAATGGTAATTGACAAAAACAAGCTACATTGTCACCAGAAGAGCAATGCAAAATGTACAATTGATATTTCAAAATCATCTTTCCAGCTTGAATTTCAATGATGCATTGGGGCAACGATTTTGTGAGAAACATCTTCACCCTTAAATAAAGATTTTCTTAACTTCTTACCTGTGTGCTGATTAGATATCACCTGGTTTTCACATTAAACAGATTCCCACTTGAGAAAGCAGCAAGGATGCAGTGAGGTTTATGTTTCCTGGTGCCAACCTGTATTATTTCAGTGGACATTGTAATGAGGATGCATCTTGCTGCCTTTCCAATGAAGCAAGTTTTAATCAGTAATAGGTGAAAAACCATTCCTACAAAGGTGTTAATCAGAGACTTGGCTTTGTGGACACTTTTCAGAGAGCAAATGTGTTAGCATAAAAATAAAGCCATAAAATGGAGAGCTGATTAATCACTCAATTGGATTTCTCTGCCTGCATAATTTTTTTTCTCTGCAACCCCATGCTAAATTGTGCTTCCTGTTTTTTATAAAATGACTTAATCAAATCTGACTCTGATTGCATCAGAGAAGGCCAGGTACCCTACACTATAAGAGGTGGTTTAAAATTTTGACTTGTCTACTTAAAGATCAACAAAAATTGATCACAAGGTCAATTACGTCCCTGGGTGGGATTGAACCACCAACCTTTCTGTTAACAGCCGAATGCGCTAACCGATTGCGCCACAGAGACAGCTTGCAAAAGCATGTGCTGACAAATGCAAAAAAGCATTCATCTAGAAAGTTTCCTAGAAAAAGGTTAAAAAGGCAATAATCTGGAGAGTTTTGCAAGATTTTTCTTCCATTGACCAACGAAGAAACACATTGGTACTTTCACATGATGAGTGAGTACTTCAGGATCTCTTGCACTTACATGAGCAGCAGAGTGGCGCAGCGGAAGCGTGCTGGGCCCATAACCCAGAGGCCGGTGGATCGAAACCATCCACTGCTGTGTGCACTTATTTTTTTGTTAATTAAATTCTTCCAAAACTGGAATTGATATTTTGACTATTTTATTTTTACTTAAAGTACAATAACTTTTAACATTTTAATTTTTTTTAATAGTATATTGACAGTATTGTTTTCTTTCAGAAATCCACTTAATTTTCTTTACCCTATTACTGAAATAGTAATTGACAAAAACAAGCTACATTGTCATCAGAAGAGCAATGCAAAATGTACAATTGATATTTCAAAATCATCTTTCCAGCTTGAATTTCAATGATGCATTGGGGCAACGATTTTGTGAGAAACATCTTCACCCTTAAAGAAAGATTTTCTTTACTTCTTACCTGTGTGCTGATTAGATATCACCTGGTTTTCACATTAAACAGATTCACACTTGAGAAAGCAGCAAGGATGCAGTGAGGTTTATGTTTCCTGGTGTCAAACTGTATTATTTCAGTGGACATTGTAATGAGGATGCATCTTGCTGCCTTTCCAATGAAGCAAGTTTTAATCAGTAATAGGTGAAAAACCATTCCTACAAAGGTGTTAATCAGAGACTTGCCTTTGTGGACACTTTTCAGAGAGCAAATGTGTTAGCATAAAAATAAAGCCATAAAATGGAGAGCTGATTAATCACTCAATTGGATTTCTCTGCCTGCATATTTTTTTTCTCTGCAACCCCATGCTAAATTGTGCTTCCTGTTTTTATAAAATGACTTAATCAAATCTGACTCTGATTGCATCAGAGAAGGCCAGGTACCCTACACTATAAGAGGTGGTTTGAAATTTTGACTTGTCTACTTAAAGATCAGCAAAATTTGATCACAAGGTCAATTACGTCCCTGGGTGGTATTGAAACACCAGCCTTTCGGTTAACAGCCGAATGCGCTAACCGATTGCACCACAGAGACAACTTGCAAAAGCATGTACTAACAAAGGCTAAAAAGCATTCATCTAGAAAGTTTCCTAGAAAAAGGTTAAAAAGGCAATAATCTGGAGAGTTTTGCAAGATTTTTCGTCCATTGACCAACGAAGAAACACATTGGTACTTTCACATGATGAGTGAGTACTTCAGGATGTCTGAAACTTACGTGGGCAGCATAGTGGCGCAGCGGAAGCGTGCTGGGCCCATAATCCAGAGGTCGTTGGATCGAAACCATCCTCTGCTATGAGCACTTATTTTTTTGTTAATTAAATTCTTCCAAAACTGGAATTGATATTTTGACTCTTTTATTTTTACTTAAAGTACAATAACTTTTAACATTTTAATTTGTTTTAATAGTATATTGACAGCATTGTTTTCTTTCAGAAATCCACTTAATTTTCTTTACCCTATTACTGAAATGGTAATTGACAAAAACAAGCTACATTGTCACCAGAAGAGCAATGCAAAATGTACAATTGATATTTCAAAATCATCTTTCCAGCTTGAATTTCAATGATGCATTGGGGCAACGATTTTGTGAGAAACATCTTCACCCTTAAAGAAAGATTTTCTTAACTTCTTACCTGTGTGCTGATTAGATATCACCTGGTTTTCACATTAAACAGATTCCCACTTGAGAAAGCAGCAAGGATGCAGTGAGGTTTATGTTTCCTGGTGTCAACCTGTATTATTTCAGTGGACATTGTAATGAGGATGCATCTTGCTGCCTTTCCAATGAAGCAAGTTTTAATCAGTAATAGGTGAAAAACCATTCCAACAAAGGTGTTAATCAGAGACTTGGCTTTGTGGACACTTTTCAGAGAGCAAATGTGTTAGCATAAAAATAAAGCCATAAAATGGAGAGCTGATTAATCACTCAATTGGATTTCTCTGCCTGCATATTTTTTTTCTCTGCAACCCCATGCTAAATTGTGCTTCCTGTTTTTTATAAAATGACTTAATCAAATCTGACTCTGATTGCATCAGAGAAGGCCAGGTACCCTACACTATAAGAGGTGGTTTGAAATTTTGACTTGTCTACTTAAAGATCAGCAAAATTTGATCACAAGGTCAATTACGTCCCTGGGTGGTATTGAACCACCAGCCTTTCGGTTAACAGCCGAATGCGCTAACCGATTGCACCACAGAGACAACTTGCAAAAGCATGTACTAACAAAGGCTAAAAAGCATTCATCTAGAAAGTTTCCTAGAAAAAGGTTAAAAAGGCAATAATCTGGAGAGTTTTGCAAGATTTTTCTTCCATTGACCAACGAAGAAACACATTGGTACTTTCACATGATGAGTGAGTACTTCAGGATCTCTTACACTTACATGAGCAGCAGAGTGGCGCAGCGGAAGCGTGATGGGCCCATAACCCAGAGGCCGGTGGATCGAAACCATCCTCTGCTGTGTGCACTTATTTTTTTGTTAATTAAATTCTTCCAAAACTGGAATTGATATTTTGACTATTTTATTTTTACTTAAAGTACAATAACTTTTAACATTTTAATTTTTTTTAATAGTATATTGACAGTATTGTTTTCTTTCAGAAATCCACTTAATTTTCTTTACCCTATTACTGAAATGGTAATTGACAAAAACAAGCTACATTGTCACCAGAAGAGCAATGCAAAATGTACAATTGATATTTCAAAATCATCTTTCCAGCTTGAATTTCAATGATGCATTGGGGCAACGATTTTGTGAGAAACATCTTCACCCTTAAAGAAAGATTTTCTTAACTTCTTACCTGTGTGCTGATTAGATATCACCTGGTTTTCACATTAAACAGATTCACACTTGAGAAAGCAGCAAGGATGCAGTGAGGTTTATGTTTCCTGGTGTCAACCTGTATTATTTCAGTGGACATTGTAATGAGGATGCATCTTGCTGCCTTTCCAATGAAGCAAGTTTTAATCAGTAATAGGTGAAAAACCATTCCTACAAAGGTGTTAATCAGAGACTTGGCTTTGTGGACACTTTTCAGAGAGCAAATGTGTTAGCATAAAAATAAAGCCATAAAATGGAGAGCTGATTAATCACTCAATTGGATTTCTCTGCCTGCATAATTTTTTTTCTCTGCAACCCCATGCTAAATTGTGCTTCCTGTTTTTTATAAAATGACTTAATCAAATCTGACTCTGATTGCATCAGAGAAGGCCAGGTACCCTACACTATAACAGGTGGTTTGAAATTTTGACTTGTCTACTTAAAGATCACCAAAATTTGATCACAAGGTCAATTACGTCCCTGGGTGGGATTGAACCAGCAACCTTTCGGTTAACAGCCGAATGCGCTAACCGATTGCACCACAGAGACAGCTTGCAAAAGCATGTGCTGACAAAGGCTAAAAAGCATTCATCTAGAAAGTTTCCTAGAAAAAGGTTAAAAGGGCAATAATCTGGAGAGTTTTGCAAGATTTTTCTTCCATTGACCAACGAAGAAACACATTGGTACTTTCACATGATGAGTGAGTACTTCAGGATCTCTGACACTTATGTGAGCAGCAGAGTGGCGCAGCGGAAGCGTGCTGGGCCCATAACCCAGAGGTCGGTGGATCGAAACCATCCTCTGCTATGTGCACTTATTTTTTTGTTAATTAAATTCTTCCAAAACTGGAATTGATATTTTGACTCTTTTATTTTTACTTAAAGTACAATAACTTTTAACATTTTAATTTGTTTTAATAGTATATTGACAGCATTGTTTTCTTTCAGAAATCCACTTAATTTTCTTTACCCTATTACTGAAATGGTAATTGACAAAAACAAGCTACATTGTCACCAGAAGAGCAATGCAAAATGTACAATTGATATTTCAAAATCATCTTTCCATCTTGAATTTCAATGATGCATTGGGGCAACGATTTTGTGAGAAACATCTTCACCCTTAAAGAAAGATTTTCTTAACTTCTTACCTGTGTGCTGATTAGATATCACCTGGTTTTCACATTAAACAGATTCCCACTTGAGAAAGCAGCAAGGATGCAGTGAGGTTTATGTTTCCTGGTGTCAACCTGTATTATTTCAGTGGACATTGTAATGAGGATGCATCTTGCTGCCTTTCCAATGAAGCAAGTTTTAATCAGTAATAGGTGAAAAACCATTCCTACAAAGGTGTTAATCAGAGACTTGGCTTTGTGGACACTTTTCAGAGAGCAAATGTGTTAGCATAAAAATAAAGCCATAAAATGGAGAGCTGATTAATCACTCAATTGGATTTCTCTGCCTGCATAATTTTTTTTCTCTGCAACCCCATGCTAAATTGTGCTTCCTGTTTTTTATAAAATGACTTAATCAAATCTGACTGCATCAGAGAAGGCCAGGAACCCTACACTATAAGAGGTGGTTTGAAATTTTGACTAGTCTACTTAAAGATCACCAAAGTTTGATCACAAGGTCAATTACGTCCCTGGGTGGGATTGAACCACCAACCTTTCGGTTAACAGCCGAATGCGCTAACCGATAGCGCCACAGAGACAGCTTGCAAAAGTATGTGCTGACAAAGGCTAAAAAGCATTCATCTAGAAAGTTTCCTAGAAAAAGGTTACAAAGGCAATAATCTGGAGAGTTTTGCAAGATTTTTCTTCCATTGACCAACGAAGAAACACATTGGTACTTTCACATGATGAGTGAGTACTTCAGGATCTCTGACACTTACATGAGCAGCAGAGTGGCGCAGTGGAAGCGTGCTGGGCCCATAACCGAGAGGTCGGTGGATCGAAACCATCCTCTGCTATGTGCACTTATTTTTTTGTTAATTAAATTCTTCCAAAACTGGAATTGATATTTTGACTCTTTTATTTTTACTTAAAGTACAATAACTTTTAACATTTTAATTTGTTTTAATAGTATATTGACAGCATTGTTTTCTTTCAGAAATCCACTTAATTTTCTTTACCCTATTACTGAAATGGTAATTGACAAAAACAAGCTACATTGTCACCAGAAGAGCAATGCAAAATGTACAATTGATATTTCAAAATCATCTTTCCAGCTTGAATTTCAATGATGCATTGGGGCAACGATTTTGTGAGAAACATCTTCACCCTTAAAGAAAGATTTTCTTAACTTCTTACCTGTGTGCTGATTAGATATCACCTGGTTTTCACATTAAACAGATTCCCACTTGAGAAAGCAGCAAGGATGCAGTGAGGTTTATGTTTCCTGGTGTCAAACTGTATTATTTCATTGGACATTGTAATGAGGATGCATCTTGCTGCCTTTCCAATGAAGCAAGTTTTAATCAGTAATAGGTGAAAAACCATTCCTACAAAGGTGTTAATCAGAGACTTGCCTTTGTGGACACTTTTCAGAGAGCAAATGTGTTAGCATAAAAATAAAGCCATAAAATGGAGAGCTGATTAATCACTCAATTGGATTTCTCTTCCTGCATATTTTTTTTCTCTGCAACCCTATGCTAAATTGTGCTTCCTGTTTTTTATAAAATGACTTAATCAAATCTGACTGCATCAGAGAAGGCCAGGTACCCAACACTATAAGAGGTGGTTTGAAATTTTGACTTGTCTACTTAAAGATCAGCAAAATTTGATCACAAGGTCAATTACGTCCCTGGGTGGTATTGAAACACCAGCCTTTCGGTTAACAGCCGAATGCGCTAACCGATTGCACCACAGAGACAACTTGCAAAAGCATGTACTAACAAAGGCTAAAAAGCATTCATCTAGAAAGTTTCCTAGAAAAAGGTTAAAAAGGCAATAATCTGGAGAGTTTTGCAAGATTTTTCGTCCATTGACCAACGAAGAAACACATTGGTACTTTCACATGATGAGTGAGTACTTCAGGATGTCTGAAACTTACGTGGGCAGCATAGTGGCGCAGCGGAAGCGTGCTGGGCCCATAATCCAGAGGTCGTTGGATCGAAACCATCCTCTGCTATGAGCACTTATTTTTTTGTTAATTAAATTCTTCCAAAACTGGAATTGATATTTTGACTCTTTTATTTTTACTTAAAGTACAATAACTTTTAACATTTTAATTTGTTTTAATAGTATATTGACAGCATTGTTTTCTTTCAGAAATCCACTTAATTTTCTTTACCCTATTACTGAAATGGTAATTGACAAAAACAAGCTACATTGTCACCAGAAGAGCAATGCAAAATGTACAATTGATATTTCAAAATCATCTTTCCAGCTTGAATTTCAATGATGCATTGGGGCAACGATTTTGTGAGAAACATCTTCACCCTTAAAGAAAGATTTTCTTAACTTCTTACCTGTGTGCTGATTAGATATCACCTGGTTTTCACATTAAACAGATTCCCACTTGAGAAAGCAGCAAGGATGCAGTGAGGTTTATGTTTCCTGGTGTCAACCTGTATTATTTCAGTGGACATTGTAATGAGGATGCATCTTGCTGCCTTTCCAATGAAGCAAGTTTTAATCAGTAATAGGTGAAAAACCATTCCAACAAAGGTGTTAATCAGAGACTTGGCTTTGTGGACACTTTTCAGAGAGCAAATGTGTTAGCATAAAAATAAAGCCATAAAATGGAGAGCTGATTAATCACTCAATTGGATTTCTCTGCCTGCATATTTTTTTTCTCTGCAACCCCATGCTAAATTGTGCTTCCTGTTTTTTATAAAATGACTTAATCAAATCTGACTCTGATTGCATCAGAGAAGGCCAGGTACCCTACACTATAAGAGGTGGTTTGAAATTTTGACTTGTCTACTTAAAGATCAGCAAAATTTGATCACAAGGTCAATTACGTCCCTGGGTGGTATTGAACCACCAGCCTTTCGGTTAACAGCCGAATGCGCTAACCGATTGCACCACAGAGACAACTTGCAAAAGCATGTACTAACAAAGGCTAAAAAGCATTCATCTAGAAAGTTTCCTAGAAAAAGGTTAAAAAGGCAATAATCTGGAGAGTTTTGCAAGATTTTTCTTCCATTGACCAACGAAGAAACACATTGGTACTTTCACATGATGAGTGAGTACTTCAGGATCTCTTACACTTACATGAGCAGCAGAGTGGCGCAGCGGAAGCGTGATGGGCCCATAACCCAGAGGCCGGTGGATCGAAACCATCCTCTGCTGTGTGCACTTATTTTTTTGTTAATTAAATTCTTCCAAAACTGGAATTGATATTTTGACTATTTTATTTTTACTTAAAGTACAATAACTTTTAACATTTTAATTTTTTTTAATAGTATATTGACAGTATTGTTTTCTTTCAGAAATCCACTTAATTTTCTTTACCCTATTACTGAAATGGTAATTGACAAAAACAAGCTACATTGTCACCAGAAGAGCAATGCAAAATGTACAATTGATATTTCAAAATCATCTTTCCAGCTTGAATTTCAATGATGCATTGGGGCAACGATTTTGTGAGAAACATCTTCACCCTTAAAGAAAGATTTTCTTAACTTCTTACCTGTGTGCTGATTAGATATCACCTGGTTTTCACATTAAACAGATTCACACTTGAGAAAGCAGCAAGGATGCAGTGAGGTTTATGTTTCCTGGTGTCAACCTGTATTATTTCAGTGGACATTGTAATGAGGATGCATCTTGCTGCCTTTCCAATGAAGCAAGTTTTAATCAGTAATAGGTGAAAAACCATTCCTACAAAGGTGTTAATCAGAGACTTGGCTTTGTGGACACTTTTCAGAGAGCAAATGTGTTAGCATAAAAATAAAGCCATAAAATGGAGAGCTGATTAATCACTCAATTGGATTTCTCTGCCTGCATAATTTTTTTTCTCTGCAACCCCATGCTAAATTGTGCTTCCTGTTTTTTATAAAATGACTTAATCAAATCTGACTCTGATTGCATCAGAGAAGGCCAGGTACCCTACACTATAACAGGTGGTTTGAAATTTTGACTTGTCTACTTAAAGATCACCAAAATTTGATCACAAGGTCAATTACGTCCCTGGGTGGGATTGAACCAGCAACCTTTCGGTTAACAGCCGAATGCGCTAACCGATTGCACCACAGAGACAGCTTGCAAAAGCATGTGCTGACAAAGGCTAAAAAGCATTCATCTAGAAAGTTTCCTAGAAAAAGGTTAAAAGGGCAATAATCTGGAGAGTTTTGCAAGATTTTTCTTCCATTGACCAACGAAGAAACACATTGGTACTTTCACATGATGAGTGAGTACTTCAGGATCTCTGACACTTATGTGAGCAGCAGAGTGGCGCAGCGGAAGCGTGCTGGGCCCATAACCCAGAGGTCGGTGGATCGAAACCATCCTCTGCTATGTGCACTTATTTTTTTGTTAATTAAATTCTTCCAAAACTGGAATTGATATTTTGACTCTTTTATTTTTACTTAAAGTACAATAACTTTTAACATTTTAATTTGTTTTAATAGTATATTGACAGCATTGTTTTCTTTCAGAAATCCACTTAATTTTCTTTACCCTATTACTGAAATGGTAATTGACAAAAACAAGCTACATTGTCACCAGAAGAGCAATGCAAAATGTACAATTGATATTTCAAAATCATCTTTCCATCTTGAATTTCAATGATGCATTGGGGCAACGATTTTGTGAGAAACATCTTCACCCTTAAAGAAAGATTTTCTTAACTTCTTACCTGTGTGCTGATTAGATATCACCTGGTTTTCACATTAAACAGATTCCCACTTGAGAAAGCAGCAAGGATGCAGTGAGGTTTATGTTTCCTGGTGTCAACCTGTATTATTTCAGTGGACATTGTAATGAGGATGCATCTTGCTGCCTTTCCAATGAAGCAAGTTTTAATCAGTAATAGGTGAAAAACCATTCCTACAAAGGTGTTAATCAGAGACTTGGCTTTGTGGACACTTTTCAGAGAGCAAATGTGTTAGCATAAAAATAAAGCCATAAAATGGAGAGCTGATTAATCACTCAATTGGATTTCTCTGCCTGCATAATTTTTTTTCTCTGCAACCCCATGCTAAATTGTGCTTCCTGTTTTTTATAAAATGACTTAATCAAATCTGACTGCATCAGAGAAGGCCAGGAACCCTACACTATAAGAGGTGGTTTGAAATTTTGACTAGTCTACTTAAAGATCACCAAAGTTTGATCACAAGGTCAATTACGTCCCTGGGTGGGATTGAACCACCAACCTTTCGGTTAACAGCCGAATGCGCTAACCGATAGCGCCACAGAGACAGCTTGCAAAAGTATGTGCTGACAAAGGCTAAAAAGCATTCATCTAGAAAGTTTCCTAGAAAAAGGTTACAAAGGCAATAATCTGGAGAGTTTTGCAAGATTTTTCTTCCATTGACCAACGAAGAAACACATTGGTACTTTCACATGATGAGTGAGTACTTCAGGATCTCTGACACTTACATGAGCAGCAGAGTGGCGCAGTGGAAGCGTGCTGGGCCCATAACCGAGAGGTCGGTGGATCGAAACCATCCTCTGCTATGTGCACTTATTTTTTTGTTAATTAAATTCTTCCAAAACTGGAATTGATATTTTGACTCTTTTATTTTTACTTAAAGTACAATAACTTTTAACATTTTAATTTGTTTTAATAGTATATTGACAGCATTGTTTTCTTTCAGAAATCCACTTAATTTTCTTTACCCTATTACTGAAATGGTAATTGACAAAAACAAGCTACATTGTCACCAGAAGAGCAATGCAAAATGTACAATTGATATTTCAAAATCATCTTTCCAGCTTGAATTTCAATGATGCATTGGGGCAACGATTTTGTGAGAAACATCTTCACCCTTAAAGAAAGATTTTCTTAACTTCTTACCTGTGTGCTGATTAGATATCACCTGGTTTTCACATTAAACAGATTCCCACTTGAGAAAGCAGCAAGGATGCAGTGAGGTTTATGTTTCCTGGTGTCAAACTGTATTATTTCATTGGACATTGTAATGAGGATGCATCTTGCTGCCTTTCCAATGAAGCAAGTTTTAATCAGTAATAGGTGAAAAACCATTCCTACAAAGGTGTTAATCAGAGACTTGCCTTTGTGGACACTTTTCAGAGAGCAAATGTGTTAGCATAAAAATAAAGCCATAAAATGGAGAGCTGATTAATCACTCAATTGGATTTCTCTTCCTGCATATTTTTTTTCTCTGCAACCCTATGCTAAATTGTGCTTCCTGTTTTTTATAAAATGACTTAATCAAATCTGACTGCATCAGAGAAGGCCAGGTACCCAACACTATAAGAGGTGGTTTGAAATTTTGACTTGTCTACTTAAAGATCAGCAAAATTTGATCACAAAGTCAATTACGTCCCTGGGTGGTATTGAACCACCAGCCTTTCGGTTAACAGATGAATGCGCTTACCGATTGCACCACAGAGACAACTTGCAAAAGCATGTACTAACAAAGGCTAAAAAGCATTCATCTAGAAAGTTTCCTAGAAAAAGGTTAAAAAGGCAATAATCTGGAGAGTTTTGCAAGATTTTTCTTCCATTGACCAACGAAGAAACACATTGGTACTTTCACATGATGAGTGAGTACTTCAGGATCTCTGACACTTATGTGAGCAGCAGAGTGGCACAGCGGAAGCGTGCTGGGCCCATAACCCAGAGGTCGGTGGATCGAAACCATTCTCTGCTATGTGCACTTATTTTTTGGTTAATTAAATTCTTCCAAAACTGGAATTGATATTTTGACTCTTTTATTTTTACTTAAAGTACAATAACTTTTAACATTTTAATTTGTTTTAATAGTATATTGACAGCATTGTTTTCTTTCAGAAATCCACTTAATTTTCTTTACCCTATTACTGAAATGGTAATTGACAAAAACAAGCTACATTGTCACCAGAAGAGCAATGCAAAATGTACAATTGATATTTCAAAATCATCTTTCCATCTTGAATTTCAATGATGCATTGGGGCAACGATTTTGTGAGAAACATCTTCACCCTTAAAGAAAGAGTATCTTAACTTCTTACCTGTGTGCTGATTAGATATCACCTGGTTTTCACATTAAACAGATTCCCACTTGAGAAAGCAGCAAGGATGCAGTGAGGTTTATGTTTCCTGGTGTCAACCTGTATTATTTCAGTGGACATTGTAATGAGGATGCATCTTGCTGCCTTTCCAATGAAGCAAGTTTTAATCAGTAATAGGTGAAAAACCATTCCTACAAAGGTGTTAATCAGAGACTTGGTTTTGTGGACACTTTTCAGAGAGCAAATGTGTTAGCATAAAAATAAAGCCATAAAATGGAGAGCTGATTAATCACTCAATTGGATTTCTCTGCCTGCATCATTTTTTTTCTCTGCAACCCCATGCTAAATTGTGCTTCCTGTTTTTTATAAAATGACTTAATCAAATCTGACTCTGATTGCATCAGAGAAGGCCAGGTACCCTACACTATAAGAGGTGGTTTGAAATTTTGACTTGTCTACTTAAAGATCACCAAAATTTGATCACAAGGTCAATTACGTCCCTGGGTGGGATTGAACCACCAACCTTTCGGTTAACAGCCGAATGCGCTAACCGATTGCGCCACAGAGACAGATTGCAAAAGCATGTGCTGACAAAGGCTAAAAAGCATTCATCTAGAAAGTTTCCTAGAAAAAGGTTAAAAAGGCAATAATCTGGAGAGTTTTGCAAGATTTTTCTTCCATTGACCAACGAAGAAACACATTGGTACTTTCACATGATGAGTGAGTACTTCAGGATCTCTGACACTTACATGAGCAGCAGAGTGGCGCAGTGGAAGCGTGCTGGGCCCATAACCGAGAGGTCGGTGGATCGAAACCATCCTCTGCTATGTGCACTTATTTTTTTGTTAATTAAATTCTTCCAAAACTGGAATTGATATTTTGACTCTTTTATTTTTACTTAAAGTACAATAACTTTTAACATTTTAATTTGTTTTAATAGTATATTGACAGCATTGTTTTCTTTCAGAAATCCACTTAATTTTCTTTACCCTATTACTGAAATGGTAATTGACAAAAACAAGCTACATTGTCACCAGAAGAGCAATGCAAAATGTACAATTGATATTTCAAAATCATCTTTCCATCTTGAATTTCAATGATGCATTGGGGCAACGATTTTGTGAGAAACATCTTCACCCTTAAAGAAAGAGTATCTTAACTTCTTACCTGTGTGCTGATTAGATATCACCTGGTTTTCACATTAAACAGATTCCCACTTGAGAAAGCAGCAAGGATGCAGTGAGGTTTATGTTTCCTGGTGTCAACCTGTATTATTTCAGTGGACATTGTAATGAGGATGCATCTTGCTGCCTTTCCAATGAAGCAAGTTTTAATCAGTAATAGGTGAAAAACCATTCCTACAAAGGTGTTAATCAGAGACTTGGCTTTGTGGACACTTTTCAGAGAGCAAATGTGTTAGCATAAAAATAAAGCCATAAAATGGAGAGCTGATTAATCACTCAATTGGATTTCTCTGCCTGCATCATTTTTTTTCTCTGCAACCCCATGCTAAATTGTGCTTCCTGTTTTTTATAAAATGACTTAATCAAATCTGACTCTGATTGCATCAGAGAAGGCCAGGTACCCTACACTATAAGAGGTGGTTTGAAATTTTGACTTGTCTACTTAAAGATCACCAAAATTTGATCACAAGGTCAATTACGTCCCTGGGTGGGATTGAACCACCAACCTTTCGCTTAACAGCCGAATGCGCTAACCGATTGCGCCACAGAAACAGATTGCAAAAGCATGTGCTGACAAAGGCTAAAAAGCATTCATCTAGAAAGTTTCCTAGAAAAAGGTTAAAAAGGCAATAATCTGGAGAGTTTTGCAAGATTTTTCTTCCATTGACCAACGAAGAAACACATTGGTACTTTCACATGATGATTGAGTACTTCAGGATCTCTGACACTTACATGAGCAGCAGAGTGGCGCAGTGGAAGCGTGCTGGGCCCATAACCGAGAGGTCGGTGGATCGAAACCATCCTCTGCTATGTGCACTTATTTTTTTGTTAATTAAATTCTTCCAAAACTGGAATTGATATTTTGACTCTTTTATTTTTACTTAAAGTACAATAACTTTTAACATTTTAATTTGTTTTAATAGTATATTGACAGCATTGTTTTCTTTCAGAAATCCACTTAATTTTCTTTACCCTATTACTGAAATGGTAATTGACAAAAACAAGCTACATTGTCACCAGAAGAGCAATGCAAAATGTACAATTGATATTTCAAAATCATCTTTCCATCTTGAATTTCAATGATGCATTGGGGCAACGATTTTGTGAGAAACATCTTCACCCTTAAAGAAAGATTATCTTAATTTCTTACCTGTGTGCTGATTAGATATCACCTGGTTTTCACATTAAACAGATTCCCACTTGAGAAAGCAGCAAGGATGCAGTGAGGTTTATGTTTCCTGGTGTCAACCTGTATTATTTCAGTGGACATTGTAATGAGGATGCATCTTGCTGCCTTTCCAATGAAGCAAGTTTTAATCAGTAATAGGTGAAAAACCTTTCCTACAAAGGTGTTAATCAGAGACTTGGCTTTGTGGACACTTTTCAGAGAGCAAATGTGTTAGCATAAAAATAAAGCAATAAAATGGAGAGCTGATTAATCACTCAATTGGATTTCTCTGCCTGCATAATTTTTTTTCTCTGCAACCCCATGCTAAATTGTGCTTCCTGTTTTTTATAATATGACTTAATCAAATCTGACTCTGATTGCATCAGAGAAGGCCAGGTACCCTACACTATAAGAGGTGGTTTGAAATTTTGACTTGTCTACTTAAAGATCACCAAAATTTGATCACAAGGTCAATTACGTCCCTGGGTGGGATTGAACCACCAACCTTTCGGTTAACAGCCGAATGCGCTAACCGATTGCGCCACAGAGACAGATTGCAAAAGCACGTGCTGACAAAGGCTAAAAAGCATTCATCTAGAAAGTTTCCTAGAAAAAGGTTAAAAAGGCAATAATCTGGAGAGTTTTGCAAGATTTTTCTTCCATTGACCAACGAAGAAACACATTGGTACTTTCACATGATGAGTGAGTACTTCAGGATCTCTGACACTTACTTGAGCAGCAGAGTGGTGCAGTGGAAGCGTGCCAGGCCCATAACCGAGAGGTCGGTGGATCGAAACCATCCTCTGCTATGTGCACTTATTTTTTTGTTAATTAAATTCTTCCAAAACTGGAATTGATATTTTGACTCTTTTATTTTTACTTAAAGTACAATAACTTTTAACATTTTAATTTGTTTTAATAGTATATTGACAGCATTGTTTTCTTTCAGAAATCCACTTAATTTTCTTTACCCTATTACTGAAATGGTAATTGATAAAAACAAGCTACATTGTCACCAGAAGAGCAATGCAAAATGTACAATTGATATTTCAAAATCATCTTTCCATCTTGAATTTCAATGATGCATTGGGGCAACGATTTTGTGAGAAACATCTTCACCCTTAAAGAAAGATTATCTTAACTTCTTACCTGTGTGCTGATTAGATATCACCTGGTTTTCACATTAAACAGATTCCCACTTGAGAAAGCAGCAAGGATGCAGTGAGGTTTATGTTTCCTGGTGTCAACCTGTATTATTTCAGTGGACATTGTAATGAGGATGCATCTTGCTGCCTTTCCAATAAAGCAAGTTTTAATCAGTAATAGGTGAAAAACCATTCCTACAAAGGTGTTAATCAGAGACTTGGCTTTGTGGACACTTTTCAGAGAGCAAATGTGTTAGCATAAAAATAAAGCCATAAAATGGAGAGCTGATTAATCACTCAATTGGATTTCTCTGCCTGCATCATTTTTTTTCTCTGCAACCCCATGCTAAATTGTGCTTCCTGTTTTTTATAAAATGACTTAATCAAATCTGACTCTGATTGCATCAGAAAAGGCCAGATACCCTACACTATAAGAGGTGGTTTGAAATTTTGACTTGTCTACTTAAAGATCACCAAAATTTGATCACACGGTCAATAACATCCCTGGGTGGGATTGAATCACCAACCTTTAGGTTAACAGCCGAATGCGCTTACCAATTGCACCACAGAGACAGCTTGCAAAAGCATGTACTGACAAAGGCTAAAAAGCATTCATCTAGAAAGTTTCCTAGAAAAAGTTTAAAAAGGCAATAATCTGGAGAGTTTTGCAAGATTTTTCTTCCATTGACCAACTAAGAAACACATTGGTACTTTCACATGATGAGTGAGATACTTCAGGATCTCTAACACTTACATGAGCAGCAGAGTGGTGCAGCGGAAGCGTGCTGGGCCCATAACCCAGAGGTCAATGGATCGAAACCATCCTCTGCTATGTGCACTTATTTTTTTGTTAATTAAATTCTTCCAAAACTGGGATTGATATTTTGACTCTTTTATTTTAACTTAAAGTACAATAACTTTTAACATTTTAATTTGTTTTAATAGTATATTGACAGCATTGTTTTCTTTCAGAAATCCACTTAATTTTCTTTACCCTATTACTGAAATGGTAATTGACAAAAACAAGCTACATTGTCACCAGAAGAGCAATGCAAAATGTACAATTGATATTTCAAAATCATCTTTCCAGCTTGAATTTCAATGATGCATTGGGGCAACGATTTTGTGAGAAACATCTTCACCCTTAAAGAAAGATTTTCTTAACTTCTTACCTGTGTGCTGATTAGATATCACCTGGTTTTCACATTAAACAGATTCCCACTTGAGAAAGCAGCAAAGATGCAGGGAGGTTTATGTTTCCTGGTATCAACCTGTATTATTTCAGTGGATATTGCAATGAGGATGCATCTTGCTGCCTTTCCAATGAAGCAAGTTTTAATCAGTAATAGGTGAAAAACCATTCCTACAAAGGTGTTAATCAGAGACTTGGCTTTGTGGACACTTTTCAGAGAGCAAATGTGTTAACATAAAAATAAAGCCATAAAATGGAGAGCTGATTAATCACTCAATTGGATTTCTCTGCCTGCATAATTTTTTTTCTCTGCAACCCCATGCTAAATTGTGCTTCCTGTTTTTTATAAAATGACTTAATCAAATCTGACTCTGATTGCATCAGAGAAGGCCAGGTACCCTACACTATAAGAGGTGGTTTGAAATTTTGACTTGTCTACTTAAAGATCACCAAAATTTGATCACAAGGTTAATTACGTCCCTGGGTGGGATTGAACCACCAACCTTTCAGTTAACAGCCGAACGTGCTAACCAATTGCACCACAGAGACAGTTTGCAAAAGCATGTACTGACAAAGGCTAAAAAGCATTCATCTAGAAAGTTTCCAAGAAAAAGGTTAAAAAGGCAATAATCTGGAGAGTTTTGCAAGATTTTTCTTCCATTGACCAACGAAGAAACACATTGGTACTTTCACATGATGAGTGAGTACTTCAGGATCTCTTACACTTACATGAGCAGCGGAGTGGCGCAGCGGAAGCGTGCTGGGCCCATAACCCAGAGGTCGATGGATCGAAACCATCCTCTGCTATGTGCACTTACTTTTTTGTTAATTAAATTCTTCCAAAACTGGGATTGATATTTTGACTCTTTTATTTTTACTTAAAGTACAATAACTTTTAACATTTTAATTTGTTTTAATAGTATATTGACAGCATTGTTTTCTTTCAGAAATCCACTTAATTTTCTTTACCCTATTACTGAAATGGTAATTGACAAAAACAAGCTACATTGTCACCAGAAGAGCAATGCAAAATGTACAATTGATATTTCAAAATCATCTTTCCAGCTTGAATTTCAATGATGCATTGGGGCAATGATTTTGTGAGAAACATCTTCACCCTTAAATAAAGATTTTCTTAACTTCTTACCTGTGTGCTGATTAGATATCACCTGGTTTTCACATTAAACAGATTCACACTTGAGAAAGCAGCAAGGATGCAGTGAGGTTTATGTTTCCTGGTGTCAACCTGTATTATTTCAGTGGATATTGTAATGAGGATGCATCTTGCTGCCTTTCCAATGAAGCAAGTTTTAATCAGTAATAGGTGAAAAACCATTCCTACAAAGGTGTTAATCAGAGACTTGGCTTTGTGGACACTTTTCAGAGAGCAAATGTGTTAGCATAAAAATAAAGCCATAAAATGGAGAGCTGATTAACCACTCAATTGGATTTCTCTGCCTGCATAATTTTTTTTCTCTGCAACCCCATGCTAAATTGTGCTTCCTGTTTTTTATAAAATGACTTAATCAAATCTGACTCTGATTGCATCAGAGAAGGCCAGGTACCCTACACTATAAGAGGTGGTTTGAAATTTTGACTTGTCTACTTAAAGATCACCAAAATTTGATCACAAGGTTAATTACGTCCCTGGGTGGGATTGAACCACCAACCTTTCGGTTAACAGACGAACGTGCTAACCAATTGCACCACAGAGACAGCTTGCAAAAGCATGTACTGACAAAGGCTAAAAAGCATTCATCTAGAAAGTTTCCAAGAAAAAGGTTAAAAAGGCAATAATCTGGAGAGTTTTGCAAGATTTTTCTTCCATTGACCAACGAAGAAACACATTGGTACTTTCACATGATGAGTGAGTACTTCAGGATCTCTTACACTTACATGAGCAGCGGAGTGGCGCAGCGGAAGCGTGCTGGGCCCATAACCCAGAGGTCGATGGATCGAAACCATCCTCTGCTATGTGCACTTACTTTTTTGTTAATTAAATTCTTCCAAAACTGGGATTGATATTTTGACTCTTTTATTTTTACTTAAAGTACAATAACTTTTAACATTTTAATTTGTTTTAATAGTATATTGACAGCATTGTTTTCTTTCAGAAATCCACTTAATTTTCTTTACCCTATTACTGAAATGGTAATTGACAAAAACAAGCTACATTGTCACCAGAAGAGCAATGCAAAATGTACAATTGATATTTCAAAATCATCTTTCCAGCTTGAATTTCAATGATGCATTGGGGCAACGATTTTGTGAGAAACATCTTCACCCTTAAAGAAAGATTTTCTTAACTTCTTACCTGTGTGCTGATTAGATATCACCTGGTTTTCACATTAAACAGATTCCCACTTGAGAAAGCAGCAAGGATGCAGTGAGGTTTATGTTTCCTGGTGTCAACCTTTATTATTTCAGTGGATATTGTAATTAAGATGCATCTTGCTGCCTTTCCAATGAAGCAAGTTTTAATCAGTAATAGGTGAAAAACCATTCCTACAAAGGTGTTAATCAGAGACTTGGCTTTGTGGACACTTTTCAGAGAGCAAATGTGTTAGCATAAAAATAAAGCCATAAAATGGAGAGCTGATTAATCACTCAATTGGATTTCTCTGCCTGCATAATTTTTTTTCTCTGCAACCCCATGCTAAATTGTGCTTCCTGTTTTTTATAAAATGACTTAATCAAATCTGACTCTGATTGCATCAGAAAAGGCCAGATACCCTACACTATAAGAGGTGGTTTGAAATTTTGACTTGTCTACTTAAAGATCACCAAAATTTGATCACACGGTCAATAACATCCCAGGGTGGGATTGAACCACCAACCTTTAGGTTAACAGCTGAATGCACTTACCGATTGCACCACAGAGACAGCTTGCAAAAGCATGTACTGACAAAGGCTAAAAAGCATTCATCTAGAAAGTTTCCTAGAAAAAGGTTAAAAAGGCAATAATCTGGAGAGTTTTGCAAGATTTTTCTTCCATTGACCAACGAAGAAACACATTGGTACTTTCACATGATGAGTGAGTACTTCAGGATCTCTGACACTAACATGAGCAGCAGAGTGGCGCAGCGGAAGCGTGCTGGGCCCATAACCCAGAGGTCGATGAATTGAAACCATCCTCTGCTATGTGCATTTATTTTTTTGTTAATTAAATTCTTCCAAAACTGGGATTAATATTTTGACTCTTTTATTTTTACTTAAAGTACAATAACTTTTAACATTTTAATTTGTTTTAATAGTATATTGACAGCATTGTTTTCTTTCAGAAATCCACTTAATTTTCTTTACCCTATTACTGAAATGGTAATTGACAAAAACAAGCTACATTGTCACCAGAAGAGCAATGCAAAATGTACAATTGATATTTCAAAATCATCTTTCCAGCTTGAATTTCAATGATGCATTGGGGCAATGATTTTGTGAGAAACATCTTCACCCTTAAATAAAGATTTTCTTAACTTCTTACCTGTGTGCTGATTAGATATCACCTGGTTTTCACATTAAACAGATTCACACTTGAGAAAGCAGCAAGGATGCAGTGAGGTTTATGTTTCCTGGTGTCAACCTGTATTATTTCAGTGGACATTGTAATGAGGATGCATCTTGCTGCCTTTCCAATGAAGCAAGTTTTAATCAGTAATAGGTGAAAAACCATTCCTACAAAGGTATTAATCAGAGACTTGGCTTTGTGGACACTTTTCAGAGAGCAAATGTGTTAGCATAAAAATAAAGCCATCAAATGGAGAGCTGATTAATCACTCAATTGGATTTCTCTGCCTGCATAATTTTTTTTCTCTGCAACCCCATGCTAAATTGTGCTTCCTGTTTTTTATAAAATGACTTAATCAAATCTGACTCTGATTGCATCAGAGAAGGCCAGATACCCTACACTATAAGAGGTGGTTTGAAATTTTGACTTGTCTACTTAAAGATCACCAAAATTTGATCACACGGTCAATTACGTCCCTGGGTGGGATTGAACCACCAACCTTTCGGTTAACAGCCGAATGCGCTAACAGATTGCACTACAATGACAGCTTGCAAAAGCATGTACTGACAAAGGCTAAAAAGCATTAATCTAGAAAGTTTCCTAGAAAAAGTTTAAAAAGGCAATAATCTGGAGAGTTTTGCAAGATTTTTCTTCCATTGACCAATGAAGAAACACATTGGTACTTTCACATGATGAGTGAGTACTTCATGATCTCGGACACTTACATGAGCAGCAGAGTGGCGCAGCGGAAGCGTGCTGGGCCCATAACCCAGAGGTCGATGAATCGAAACCATCCTCTGCTATGTGCACTTATTTTTTTGTTAATTAAATTCTTCCAAAACTGGGATTGATATTTTGACTCTTTTATTTTTACTTAAATTACAATAACTTTTAACATTTTTATTTGTTTTAATAGTATATTGACAGCATTGTTTTCTTTCAGAATTCCACTTAATTTTCTTTACCCTATTACTGAAATGGTAATTGACAAAAACAAGCTACATTGTCACCAGAAGAGCAATGCAAAATGTACAATTGATATTTCAAAATCATCTTTCCAGCTTGAATTTCAATGATGCATTGGGGCAACGATTTTGTGAGAAACATCTTCACCCTTAAATAAAGATTTTCTTAACTTCTTACCTGTGTGCTGATTAGATATCACCTGGTTTTCACATTAAACAGATTCCCACTTGAGAAAGCAGCAAGGATGCAGTGAGGTTTATGTTTCCTGGTGTCAACCTGTATTATTTCAGTGGACATTGTAATGAGGATGCATCTTGCTGCCTTTCCAATGAAGCAAGTTTTAATCAGTAATAGGTGAAAAACCATTCCTACAAAGGTGTTAATCAGAGACTTGGCTTTGTGGACACTTTTCAGAGAACAAATGTGTTAGCATAAAAATAAAGCCATAAAATGGAGAGCTGATTAATCACTCAATTGGATTTCTCTGCCTGCATCATTTTTTTTCTCTGCAACCCCATGCTAAATTGTGCTTCCTGTTTTTTATAAAATGACTTAATCAAATCTGACTCTGATTGCACCAGAGAAGGCCAGGTACCCTACAATATAAGAGGTGGTTTGAAATTTTGACTTGTCTACTTAAAGATCACCAAAATTTGATCACACGGTCAATAACATCCCTGGGTGGGATTGAACCACCAACCTTTAGGTTAACAGCTGAATGCACTTACCGATTGCGCCACAGAGACAGCTTGCGAAAGCATGTGCTGACAAAGGCTAAAAAGCATTCATCTAGAAAGTTTCCTAGAAAAAGGTTAAAAAGGCAATAATCTGGAGAGTTTTGCAAGATTTTTCTTCCATTGACCAATGAAGAAACACATTGGTACTTTCACATGATGAGTGAGTACTTCAGGATCTCTGACACTAACATGAGCAGCAGAGTGGCGCAGCGGAAGCGTGCTGGGCCCATAACCCAGAGGTCGATGGATTGAAACCATCCTCTGCTATGTGCATTTATTTTTTTGTTAATTAAATTCTTCCAAAACTGGGATTGATATTTTGACTCTTTTATTTTTACTTAAAGTACAATAACTTTTAACATTTTAATTTGTTTTAATAGTATATTGACAGCATTGTTTTCTTTCAGAAATCCACTTAATTTTCTTTACCCTATTACTGAAATGGTAATTGACAAAAACAAGCTACATTGTCACCAGAAGAACAATGCAAAATGTACAATTGATATTTCAAAATCATCTTTCCAGCTTGAATTTTAATGATGCATTGGGGCAACGATTTTGTGAGAAACATCTTCACCCTTAAAGAAAGATTTTCTTAACTTCTTACCTGTGTGCTGATTAGATATCACCTGGTTTTCACATTAAACAGATTCCCACTTGAGAAAGCAGCAAGGATGCAGTGAGGTTTATGTTTCCTGGTGTCAACCTGTATTATTTCAGTGGACATTGTAATGAGGATGCATCTTGCTGCCTTTCCAATGAAGCAAGTTTTAATCAGTAATAGGTGAAAAACCATTCCTACAAAGGTATTAATCAGAGACTTGGCTTTGTGGACACTTTTCAGAGAGCAAATGTGTTAGCATAAAAATAAAGCCATCAAATGGAGAGCTGATTAATCACTCAATTGGATTTCTCTGCCTGCATAATTTTTTTTCTCTGCAACCCCATGCTAAATTGTGCTTCCTGTTTTTTATAAAATGACTTAATCAAATCTGACTCTGATTGCATCAGAGAAGGCCAGATACCCTACACTATAAGAGGTGGTTTGAAATTTTGACTTGTCTACTTAAAGATCACCAAAATTTGATCACACGGTCAATTACGTCCCTGGGTGGGATTGAACCACCAACCTTTCGGTTAACAGCCGAATGCGCTAACAGATTGCACTACAGAGACAGCTTGCAAAAGCATGTACTGACAAAGGCTAAAAAGCATTAATCTAGAAAGTTTCCTAGAAAAAGGTTAAAAAGGCAATAATCTGGAGAGTTTTGCAAGATTTTTCTTCCATTGACCAATGAAGAAACACATTGGTACTTTCACATGATGAGTGAGTACTTCATGATCTCGGACACTTACATGAGCAGCAGAGTGGCGCAGCGGAAGCGTGCTGGGCCCATAACCCAGAGGTCGATGAATCGAAACCATCCTCTGCTATGTGCACTTATTTTTTTGTTAATTAAATTCTTCCAAAACTGGGATTGAAATTTTGACTCTTTTATTTTTACTTAAATTACAATAACTTTTAACATTTTTATTTGTTTTAATAGTATATTGACAGCATTGTTTTCTTTCAGAAATCCACTTAATTTTCTTTACCCTATTACTGAAATGGTAATTGACAAAAACAAGCTACATTGTCACCAGAAGAGCAATGCAAAATGTACAATTGATATTTCAAAATCATCTTTCCAGCTTGAATTTCAATGATGCATTGGGGCAACGATTTTGTGAGAAACATCTTCACCCTTAAATAAAGATTTTCTTAACTTCTTACCTCTGTGCTGATTAGATATCACCTGGTTTTCACATTAAACAGATTCCCACTTGAGAAAGCAGCAAGGATGCAGTGAGGTTTATGTTTCCTGGTGTCAACCTGTATTATTTCAGTGGACATTGTAATGAGGATGCATCTTGCTGCCTTTCCAATGAAGCAAGTTTTAATCAGTAATAGGTGAAAAACCATTCCTACAAAGGTGTTAATCAGAGACTTGGCTTTGTGGACACTTTTCAGAGAACAAATGTGTTAGCATAAAAATAAAGCCATAAAATGGAGAGCTGATTAATCACTCAATTGGATTTCTCTGCCTGCATCATTTTTTTTCTCTGCAACCCCATGCTAAATTGTGCTTCCTGTTTTTTATAAAATGACTTAATCAAATCTGACTCTGATTGCACCAGAGAAGGCCAGGTACCCTACAATATAAGAGGTGGTTTGAAATTTTGACTTGTCTACTTAAAGATCACCAAAATTTGATCACACGGTCAATAACATCCCTGGGTGGGATTGAACCACCAACCTTTAGGTTAACAGCTGAATGCACTTACCGATTGCGCCACAGAGACAGCTTGCGAAAGCATGTACTGACAAAGGCTAAAAAGCATTCATCTAGAAAGTTTCCTAGAAAAAGTTTAAAAAGGCAATAATCTGGAGAGTTTTGCAAGATTTTTCTTCCATTGACCAACGAAGAAACACATTGGTACTTTCACATGATGAGTGAGTACTTCAGGATCTCTGACACTAACATGAGCAGCAGAGTGGCGCAGCGGAAGCGTGCTGGGCCCATAACCCAGAGGTCGATGGATTGAAACCATCCTCTGCTATGTGCATTTATTTTTTTGTTAATTAAATTCTTCCAAAACTGGGATTGATATTTTGACTCTTTTATTTTTACTTAAAGTACAATAACTTTTAACATTTTAATTTGTTTTAATAGTATATTGACAGCATTGTTTTCTTTCAGAAATCCACTTAATTTTCTTTACCCTATTACTGAAATGGTAATTGACAAAAACAAGCTACATTGTCACCAGAAGAACAATGCAAAATGTACAATTGATATTTCAAAATCATCTTTCCAGCTTGAATTTCAATGATGCATTGGGGCAACGATTTTGTGAGAAACATCTTCACCCTTAAAGAAAGATTTTCTTAACTTCTTACCTGTGTGCTGATTAGATATCACCTGGTTTTCACATTAAACAGATTCCCACTTGAGAAAGCAGCAAGGATGCAGTGAGGTTTATGTTTCCTGGTGTCAACCTGTATTATTTCAGTGGACATTGTAATGAGGATGCATCTTGCTGCCTTTCCAATGAAGCAAGTTTTAATCAGTAATAGGTGAAAAACCATTCCTACAAAGGTATTAATCAGAGACTTGGCTTTGTGGACACTTTTCAGAGAGCAAATGTGTTAGCATAAAAATAAAGCCATACAATGGAGAGCTGATTAATCACTCAATTGGATTTCTCTGCCTGCATAATTTTTTTTCTCTGCAACCCCATGCTAAATTGTGCTTCCTGTTTTTTATAAAATGACTTAATCAAATCTGACTCTGATTGCATCAGAGAAGGCCAGATACCCTACACTATAAGAGGTGGTTTGAAATTTTGACTTGTCTACTTAAAGATCACCAAAATTTGATCACACGGTCAATTACGTCCCTGGGTGGGATTGAACCACCAACCTTTCGGTTAACAGCCGAATGCGCTAACAGATTGCACTACAGAGACAGCTTGCAAAAGCATGTACTGACAAAGGCTAAAAAGCATTAATCTAGAAAGTTTCCTAGAAAAAGGTTAAAAAGGCAATAATCTGGAGAGTTTTGCAAGATTTTTCTTCCATTGACCAATGAAGAAACACATTGGTACTTTCACATGATGAGTGAGTACTTCATGATCTCAGACACTTACATGAGCAGCAGAGTGGCGCAGCGGAAGCGTGCTGGGCCCATAACCCAGAGGTCGATGAATCGAAACCATCCTCTGCTATGTGCACTTATTTTTTTGTTAATTAAATTCTTCCAAAACTGGGATTGAAATTTTGACTCTTTTATTTTTACTTAAATTACAATAACTTTTAACATTTTTATTTGTTTTAATAGTATATTGACAGCATTGTTTTCTTTCAGAAATCCACTTAATTTTCTTTACCCTATTACTGAAATGGTAATTGACAAAAACAAGCTACATTGTCACCAGAAGAGCAATGCAAAATGTACAATTGATATTTCAAAATCATCTTTCCAGCTTGAATTTCAATGATGCATTGGGGCAACGATTTTGTGAGAAACATCTTCACCCTTAAATAAAGATTTTCTTAACTTCTTACCTGTGTGCTGATTAGATATCACCTGGTTTTCACATTAAACAGATTCCCACTTGAGAAAGCAGCAAGGATGCAGTGAGGTTTATGTTTCCTGGTGTCAACCTGTATTATTTCAGTGGACATTGTAATGAGGATGCATCTTGCTGCCTTTCCAATGAAGCAAGTTTTAATCAGTAATAGGTGAAAAACCATTCCTACAAAGGTGTTAATCAGAGACTTGGCTTTGTGGACACTTTTCAGAGAACAAATGTGTTAGCATAAAAATAAAGCCATAAAATGGAGAGCTGATTAATCACTCAATTGGATTTCTCTGCCTGCATAATTTTTTTCTCTGCAACCCCATGCTAAATTGTGCTTCCTGTTTTTTATAAAATGACTTAATCAAATCTGACTCTGATTGCACCAGAGAAGGCCAGGTACCCTACAATATAAGAGGTGGTTTGAAATTTTGACTTGTCTACTTAAAAATCACCAAAATTTGATCACACGGTCAATAATATCCCTGGGTGGGATTGAACCACCAACCTTTAGGTTAGCAGCCAAATGCGCTTACCGATTGCGCCACAGAGACAGCTTGCAAAAGCCTGTACTGACAAAGGCTAAAAAGCATTCATCTAGAAAGTTTCCTAGAAAAAGGTTAAAAAGGCAATAATCTGGAGAGTTTTGCAAGATTTTTCTTCCATTGACCAACGAAGAAACACATTGGTACTTTCACATGATGAGTGAGTACTTCAGGATCTCTGACACAAACATGAGCAGCAGAGTGGCGCAGCGGAAGCGTGCTGGGCCCATAACCCAGAGGTCGATGGATCGAAACCATTTTCTGCTATGTGCACTTATTTTTTTGTTAATTAAATTCTTCCAAAACTGGGATTGATATTTTGACTCTTTTATTTTTACTTAAAGTACAATAACTTTTAACATTTTAATTTGTTTTAATAGTATATTGACAGCATTGTTTTCTTTCAGAAATCCACTTAATTTTCTTTACCCTATTACTGAAATGGTAATTGACAAAAACAAGCTACATTGTCACCAGAAGAGCAATGCAAAATGTACAATTGATATTTCAAAATCATCTTTCCAGCTTGAATTTCAATGATGCATTGGGGCAACGATTTTGTGAGAAACATCTTCACCCTTAAAGAAAGATTTTCTTAACTTCTTACCTGTGTGCTGATTAGATATCACCTGGTTTTCACATTAAACAGATTCCCACTTGAGAAAGCAGCAAGGATGCAGTGAGGTTTATGTTTCCTGGTATCAACCTGTATTTTTTCAGTGGACATTGTAATGAGGATGCATCTTGCTGCCTTTCCAATGAAGCAAGTTTTAATCAGTAATAGGTGAAAAACCATTCCTACAAAGGTGTTAATCAGAGACTTGGCTTTGTGGACACTTTTCAAAGAGCAAATGTGTTAGCATAAAAATAAAGCCATAAAATGGAGAGCTGATTAATCACTCAATTGGATTTCTCTGCCTGCATATTTTTTTTTTCTCTGCAACCCCATGCTAAATTGTGCTTCCTGTTTCTTATAAAATGATTTAATCAAATCTGACTCTGATTGCATCAGAGAAGGCCAGGTACCCTACACTATAAGAGGTGGTTTGAAATTTTGACTTGTCTACTTAAAGATCACCAAAATTTGATCACACGGTCAATAACATCCCTGGGTGGGATTTAACCACCAACCTTTAGGTTAACAGCCAAATGCGCTTACCGATTGCGCCACAGAGACAGCTTGCAAAAGCATGTACTGACAAAGGCTAAAAAGCATTCATCTAGAAAGTTTCCTAGAAAAAGTTTAAAAAGGCAATAATCTGGAGAGTTTTGCAAGATTTTTCTTCCATTGACCAACGAAGAAACACATTGGTACTTTCATATGATGAGTGAGTACTTCAGGATCTCTGACACTAACATGAGCTGCAGAGTGGCGCAGCGGAAGCGTGCTGGGCCCATAACCCAGAGGTCAATGGATCGAAACCATCCTCTGCTATGTGCATTTATTTTTTTGATAATTAAATTCTTCCAAAACTGGGATTGATATTTTGACTCTTTTATTTTTACTTAAAGTACAATAACTTTTAACATTTTAATTTGTTTTAATAGTATATTGACAGCATTGTTTTCTTTCAGAAATCCACTTAATTTTCTTTACCCTATTACTAAAATGGTAATTGACAAAAACAAGCTACATTGTCACCAGAAGAGCAATGCAAAATGTACAATTGATATTTCAAAATCATCTTTCCAGCTTGAATTTCAATGATGCATTGGGGCAACGATTTTGTGAGAAACATCTTCACCCTTAAAGAAAGATTTTCTTAACTTCTTACCTGTGTGCTGATTAGATATCACCTGGTTTTCACATTAAACAGATTCCCACTTGAGAAAGCAGCAAGGATGCAGTGATGTTTATGTTTCCTGGTGTCAACCTGTATTATTTCAGTGGACATTGTAATGAGGATGCATCTTGCTGCCTTTCCAATGAAGCAAGTTTTAATCAGTAATAGGTGAAAAACCATTCCTACAAAGGTGTTAATCAGAGACTTGGCTTTGTGGACACTTTTCAGAGAACAAATGTGTTAGCATAAAAATAAAGCCATAAAATGGAGAGCTGATTAATCACTCAATTGGATTTCTCTGCCTGCATAATTTTTTTTCTCTGCAACCCCATGCTAAATTGTGCTTCCTGTTTTTTATAAAATGACTTAATCAAATCTGACTCTGATTGCACCAGAGAAGGCCAGGTACCCTACACTATAAGAGGTGGTTTGAAATTTTGACTTGTCTACTTAAAGATCACCAAAATTTGATCACACGGTCAATAACATCCCTGGGTGGGATTGAACAACCAACCTTTAGGTTAGCAGCCAAAAGCGCTTACCGATTGCGCCACAGAGACAGCTTGCAAAAGCATGTACTGACAAAGGCTAAAAAGCATTCATCTAGAAAGTTTCCTAGAAAAAGGTTAAAAAGGCAATAATCTGGAGAGTTTTGCAAGATTTTTCTTCCATTGACCAACTAAGAAACACATTGGTACTTTCACATGATGAGTGAGATACTTCAGGATCTCTTACACTTACATGAGCAGCAGAGTGGCGCAGCGGAAGCGTGCTGGGCCCATAACCCAGAGGTCGATGGATCGAAACCATCCTCTGCTATGTGCACTTATTTTTTTGTTAATTAAATTCTTCCAAAACTGGGATTGATATTTTGACTCTTTTATTTTAACTTAAAGTACAATAACTTTTAACATTTTCATGTGTTTTAATAGTATATTGACAGCATTGTTTTCTTTCAGAAATCCACTTAATTTTCTTTACCCTATTACTGAAATGGTAATTGACAAAAACAAGCTACATTGTCACCAGAAGAGCAATGCAAAATGTACAATTGATATTTCAAAATCATCTTTCCTGCTTGAATTTCAATGATGCATTGGGGCAACGATTTTGTGAGAAACATCTTTACCCTTAAATAAAGATTTTCTTAACTTCTTACCTGTGTGCTGATTAGATATCACCTGGTTTTCACATTAAACAGATTCCCACTTGAGAAAGCAGCAAGGATGCAGTGAGGTTTATGTTTCCTGGTGTCAACCTGTATTATTTCAGTGGACATTGTAATGAGGATGCATCTTGCTGCCTTTCCAATGAAGCAAGTTTTAATCAGTAATAGGTGAAAAACCATTCCTACAAAGGTATTAATCAGAGACTTGGCTTTGTGGACACTTTTCAGAGAGCAAATGTGTTAGCATAAAAATAAAGCCATAACATGGAGAGCTGATTAATCACTCAATTGGATTTCTCTGCCTGCATAATTTTTTTTCTCTGCAACCCCATGCTAAATTGTGCTTCCTGTTTTTTATAAAATGACTTAATCAAATCTGACTCTGATTGCATCAGAGAAGGCCAGATACCCTACACTATAAGAGGTGGTTTGAAATTTTGACTTGTCTACTTAAAGATCACCAAAATTTGATCACACGGTCAATTACGTCCCTGGGTGGGATTAAACCACCAACCTTTCGGTTAACAGCCGAATGCGCTAACAGATTGCACTACAGAGACAGCTTGCAAAAGCATGTACTGACAAAGGCTAAAAAGCATTAATCTAGAAAGTTTCTTAGAAAAAGGTTAAAAAGGCAATAATCTGGAGAGTTTTGCAAGATTTTTCTTCCATTGACCAATGAAGAAACACATTGGTACTTTCACATGATGAGTGAGTACTTCTTGATCTCGGACACTTACATGAGCAGCAGAGTGGCGCAGCGGAAGCGTGCTGGGCCCATAACCCAGAGGTCGATGAATCGAAACCATCCTCTGCTATGTGCACTTATTTTTTTGTTAATTAAATTCTTCCAAAACTGGGATTGATATTTTGACTCTTTTATTTTTACTTAAATTACAATAACTTTTAACATTTTAATTTGTTTTAATAGTATATTGACAGCATTGTTTTCTTTCAGAAATCCACTTAATTTTCTTTACCCTATTACTGAAATGGTAATTGACAAAAACAAGCTACATTGTCACCAGAAGACTAGAGATAAGGGCGCACAGGCTGAAATATAGGTAAGTATTATTCGAGTTAGAGACCCCCAGAGAAAAGTATTATTTTGGTTTCACTCCAAAGTCATCACAAAAGATGGGGGGTGCTACCACGGACACAAAGACTATAGTCACATGATTCAAAGAAGAAAGGAAAATGTCCAAAATGTGGTGCACAAAAAATATACGGTAGCTAAAATATAACTTTTATTAGTATTCCAAGTAAAAGATATGCATAAAAAGCGAAGAATTTATTTAAAAGAGAAAGTGTAGAGGTGTCAAAAAGAAGCTAAATAGCGAAACGCTGCGTTAGGTTGCTGTAGCTTATGTGAAAATGATGGACTCTATATTTACTTTAACTTTTATTTCAATCATGTTGTAATATTGGGAACATCAATCATATGTGAATGCACCTAGAGTGACCCACTGTTTAGATATTCTTAGTGCTTGACTGCCCCACAGTGGTAGTAAAAGATAGTGTTGAAGAGACACTGTAAAAATTATATATGCATTTCCCAGAATCCTTAATACTTGGAGTATAGAGATAGTGAGATTATATATGCTACCACACTCCAAGATTTTGCTATCCAATATCAAGATAAGGGGGTTTGCATAGTACACTCCTTTGGGATAAGGAAACTTTATCTATAAGGAGTATTTATACAGTTACTATATCCCAACACTTCTCTCCCTCAGTGTATTAGTTTAACCTGAGATTTGGGAGCCACTTATCATTCCCCATCTCAGTGGTACAAAGATAGATATAACATCACGTTGAATGGGATTTTTCCATTCACACTACCACTTATGTGAGATAGGAGGGACTTTTGGAGCCTTAAGTGGATTGGTCCACAATAAATATATCTAAACAAATCACTATATATATATTTAGATATATTCACAAGAGGCTTGGCAGTGGGCCCTAGCACCTATTAATATATTTCTTATACAGAATATATAAGTCTAACTAACAAGTCTAACTGTGAGGCCTAGAGCTCGAGGTGCATGACACTTTTTGAGGACATTGGGAATCCCACCCATTAGGGCATAATTTAAGAAACAAGAATATATGTAAAATAAACCCATAAAGTCCCACAGATTTAATATTGATTGATATGTTTACTGGAGATCATACTGTACCCAAGATTGGATGTCATATTATGCTACATTAATACATTGGGCACAGACCCTTTGCTCTCCCTTTATTCTGTGAATTTCTTCAGAAAAAAGAAAAAATATTTCATAGAGTCCTTTCACATATAGCGTTTTTTTAATACACATTTTCATTCTTTTTGACACCTCTACACTTTCTCTTTTAAATAAATTCTTCGCTTTTTATGCATATCTTTTACTTGGAATACTAATAAAAGTTATATTTTAGCTACCGTATATTTTTTGTGCACCACATTTTGGACATTTTCCTTTCTTCTTTGTCACCAGAAGAGCAATGCAAAATGTACAATTGATATTTCAAAATCATCTTTCCAGCTTGAATTTCAATGATGCATTGGGGCAACGATTTTGTGAGAAACATCTTCACCCTTAAATAAAGATTTTCTTAACTTCTTACCTGTGTGCTGATTAGATATCACCTGGTTTTCACATTAAACAGATTCCCACTTGAGAAAGCAGCAAGGATGCAGTGAGGTTTATGTTTCCTGGTGTCAACCTGTATTATTTCAGTGGACATTGTAATGAGGATGCATCTTGCTGCCTTTCCAATGAAGCAGGTTTTAATCAGTAATAGGTGAAAAACCATTCCTACAAAGGTGTTAATCAGAGACTTGGCTTTGTGGACACTTTTCAGAGAACAAATGTGTTAGCATAAAAATAAAGCCATAAAATGGAGAGCTGATTAATCACTCAATTGGATTTCTCTGCCTGCATAATTTTTTTTCTCTGCAACCCCATGCTAAATTGTGCTTCCTGTTTTTTCTAAAATGACTTAATCAAATCTGACTCTGATTGCATCAGAGAAGGCCAGGTACCCTACACTATAAGAGGTGGTTTGAAATTTTGACTTGTCTACTTAAAGATCACCAAAATTTGATCACACGGTCAATAACATCCCTGGGTGGGATTGAACCACCAACCTTTAGGTTAGCAGCCAAATGCGCTTACCGATTGCGCCACAGAGACAGCTTGCAAAAGCAGGTACTGACAAAGGCTAAAAAGCATTCATCTAGAAAGTTTCCTAGAAAAAGGTTAAAAAGGCAATAATCTGGAGAGTTTTTCAAGATTTTTCTTCCATTGACCAACGAAAAAACACATTGGTACTTTCACATGATGAGTGAGTACTTCAGGATCTCTGACACTAACATGAGCAGCAGAGTGGCGCAGCGGAAGCGTGCTGGGCTCGTAACCCAGAGGTCGATGGATCGAAACCATCCTCTGCTATGTGCACTTATTTTTTTGTTAATTAAATTCTTCCAAAACTGGGATTGATATTTTGACTCTTTTATTTTTACTTAAAGTACAATAACTTTTAACATTTTAATTTGTTTTAATAGTATATTGACAGCATTGTTTTCTTTCAGAAATCCACTTAATTTTCTTTACCCTATTACTGAAATGGTAATTTACAAAAACAAGCTACATTGTCACCAGAAGAGCAATGCAAAATGTACAATTGATATTTCAAAATCATCTTTCCAGCTTGAATTTCAATGATGCATTGGGGCAACGATTTTGTGAGAAACATCTTCACCCTTAAAGAAAGATTTTCTTAACTTCTTACCTGTGTGCTGATTAGATATCACCTGGTTTTCACATTAAACAGATTCCCACTTGAGAAAGCAGCAAGGATGCAGTGAGGTTTATGTTTCCTGGTGTCAACCTGTATTATTTCAGTGGACATTGTAATGAGGATGCATCTTGCTGCCTTTCCAATGAAGCAAGTTTTAATCAGTAATAGGTGAAAAACCATTCCTACAAAGGTGTTAATCAGAGACTTGGCTTTGTGGACACTTTTCAGAGAGCAAATGTGTTAACATAAAAATAAAGCCATAAAATGGAGAGCTGATTAATCACTCAATTGGATTTCTCTGCCTGCATATTTTTTTTTCTCTGCAACCCCATGCTAAATTGTGCTTCCTGTTTTTTATAAAATGACTTAATCAAATCTGACTCTGATTGCATCAGAGAAGGCCAGTTACCCTACACTATAAGAGGTGGTTTGAAATTTTGACCTGTCTACTTAAAGATCACCAAAATTTCATCACAAGGTCAATTACGTCCCTGGGTGGGATTGAACCACCAACCTTTAGGTTAACAGCCGAACGTGCTAAACAATTGCACCACAGAGATAGCTTGCAAAAGCATGTACTGACAAAGGCTAAAAAGCATTCATCTAGAAAGTTTCCAAGAAAAAGGTTAAAAAGGCAATAATCTGGAGAGTTTTGCAAGATTTTTCTTCCATTGACCAACTAAGAAACACATTGGTACTTTCACATGATGAGTGAGATACTTCAGGATCTCTTACACTTACATGAGCAGCAGAGTGGCGCAGCGGAAGCGTGCTGGGCCCATAACCCAGAGGTCGATGGATCGAAACCATCCTCTGCTATGTGCACTTATTTTTTTGTTAATTAAATTCTTCCAAAACTGGGATTGATATTTTGACTCTTTTATTTTAACTTAAAGTACAATAACTTTTAACATTTTCATGTGTTTTAATAGTATATTGACAGCATTGTTTTCTTTCAGAAATCCACTTAATTTTCTTTACCCTATTACTGAAATGGTAATTGACAAAAACAAGCTACATTGTCACCAGAAGAGCAATGCAAAATGTACAATTGATATTTCAAAATCATCTTTCCAGCTTGAATTTCAATGATGCATTGGGGCAACGATTTTGTGAGAAACATCTTCACCCTTAAATAAAGATTTTCTTAACTTCTTACCTGTGTGCTGATTAGATATCACCTGGTTTTCACATTAAACAGATTCCCACTTGAGAAAGCAGCAAGGATGCAGTGAGGTTTATGTTTCCTGGTGTCAACCTGTATTATTTCAGTGGACATTGTAATGAGGATGCATCTTGCTGCCTTTCCAATGAAGCAAGTTTTAATCAGTAATAGGTGAAAAACCATTCCTACAAAGGTGTTAATCAGAGACTTGGCTTTGTGGACACTTTTCAAAGAGCAAATGTGTTAGCAAAAAAATAAAGCCATAAAATGGAGAGCTGATTAATCACTCAATTGGATTTCTCTGCCTGCATAATTTTTTTTCTCTGCAACCCCATGCTAAATTGTGCTTCCTGTTTTTTATAAAATGACTTAATCAAATCTGACTCTGATTGCATCAGAGAAGGCCAGGTACCCTACACTATAAGAGGTGGTTTAAAATTTTGACTTGTCTACTTAAAGATCACCAAAATTTGATCACACGGTCAATAACATCCCTGGGTGGGATTGAAACGCCAACCTTTAGGTTAACAGCTGAATGCGCTTACCGATTGCGCCACAGAGACAGCTTGCAAAAGCATGTACTGACAAAGGCTAAAAAGCATTCATCTAGAAAGTTTCCTAGAAAAAGGTTAAAAAGGCAATAATCTGGAGAGTTTTGCAAGATTTTTCTTCCATTGACCAACGAAGAAACACATTGGTACTTTCACATGATGAGTGAGTACTTCAGGATCTCTGACACTAACATGAGCAGCAGAGTGGCGCAGTGGAAGCGTGCTGGGCCCATAACCCAGAGGTCGATGGATCGAAACCATCCTCTGCTATGTGCACTTATTTTTTTGTTAATTAAATTCTTCCAAAACTGGGATTGATATTTTGACTCTTTTATTTTTACTTAAAGTACAATAACTTTTAACATTTTAATTTGTTTTAATAGTATATTGACAGCATTGTTTTCTTTCAGAAATCCACTTAATTTTCTTTACCCTATTACTGAAATGGTAATTGACAAAAACAAGCTACATTGTCACCAGAAGAGCAATGCAAAATGTACAATTGATATTTCAAAATCATCTTTCCAGCTTGAATTTCAATGATGCATTGGGGCAACGATTTTGTGAGAAACATCTTCACCCTTAAAGAAAGATTTTCTTAACTTCTTACCTGTGTGCTGATTAGATATCACCTGGTTTTCACATTAAACAGATTACCACTTGAGAAAGCAGCAAGGATGCAGTGAGGTTTATGTTTCCTGGTGTCAACCTGTATTATTTCAGTGGACATTGTAATGAGGATGCATCTTGCTGCCTTTCCAATGAAGCAAGTTTTAATCAGTAATAGGTGAAAAACCATTCCTACAAAGGTGTTAATCAGAGACTTGGCTTTGTGGACACTTTTCAAAGAGCAAATGTGTTAGCATAAAAATAAAGCCATAAAATGGAGAGCTGATTAATCACTCAATTGGATTTCTCTGCCTGCATAATTTTTTTTTCTCTGCAACCCCATGCTAAATTGTGCTTCCTGTTTCTTATAAAATGATTTGATCAAATCTGACTCTGATTGCATCAGAGAAGGCCAGGTACCCTACACTATAAGAGGTGGTTTGAAATTTTGACTTGTCTACTTAAAGATCACCAAAATTTGATCACACGGTCAATAACATCCCTGGGTGGGATTTAACCACCAACCTTTAGGTTAACAGCCAAATGCGCTTACCGATTGCACCACAGAGACAGCTTGCAAAAGCATGTACTGACAAAGGCTAAAAAGCATTCATCTAGAAAGTTTCCTAGAAAAAGGTTAAAAAGGCAATAATCTGGAGAGTTTTGCAAGATTTTTCTTCCATTGACCAACGAAGAAACACATTGGTACTTTCATATGATGAGTGAGTACTTCAGGATCTCTGACACTAACATGAGCAGCAGAGTGGCGCAGCGGAAGCGTGCTGGGCCCATAACCCAGAGGTCGATGGATCGAAACCATCCTCTGCTATGTGCACTTATTTTTTTGTTAATTAAATTCTTCCAAAACTGGGATTGATATTTTGACTCTTTTATTTTTACTTAAAGTACAATAACTTTTAACATTTTAATTTGTTTTAATAGTATATTGACAGCATTGTTTTCTTTCAGAAATCCACTTAATTTTCTTTACCCTATTACTGAAATGGTAATTGACAAAAACAAGCTACATTGTCACCAGAAGAGCAATGCAAAATGTACAATTGATATTTCAAAATCATCTTTCCAGCTTGAATTTCAATGATGCATTGGGGCAACGATTTTGTGAGAAACATCTTCACCCTTAAAGAAAGATTTTCTTAACTTCTTACCTGTGTGCTGATTAGATATCACCTGGTTTTCACATTAAACAGATTCCCACTTGAGAAAGCAGCAAGGATGCAGTGAGGTTTATGTTTCCTGGTGTCAACCTGTATTATTTCAGTGGACATTGTAATGAGGATGCATCTTGCTGCCTTTCCAATGAAGCAAGTTTTAATCAGTAATAGGTGAAAAACCATTCCTACAAAGGTATTAATCAGAGACTTGGCTTTGTGGACACTTTTCAGAGAGCAAATGTGTTAGCATAAAAATAAAGCCATAAAATGGAGAGCTGATTAATCACTCAATTGGATTTCTCTGCCTGCATATTTTTTTTTCTCTGCAACCCCATGCTAAATTGTGCTTCCTGTTTTTTTATAAAATGACTTAATCAAATCTGACTCTGATTGCATCAGAGAAGGCCAGATACCCTACACTATAAGAGGTGGTTTGAAATTTTGACTTGTCTACTTAAAGATCACCAAAATTTGATCACACAGTCAATAACATCCCTGGGTGGGATTTAACCACCAACCTTTAGGTTAACAGCCAAATGCGCTTACCGATTGCGCCACAGAGACAGCTTGCAAAAGCATGTACTGACAAAGGCTAAAAAGCATTCATCTAGAAAGTTTCCTAGAAAAAGGTTAAAAAGGCAATAATCTGGAGAGTTTTGCAAGATTTTTCTTCCATTGACCAATGAAGAAACACATTGGTACATTCATATGATGAGTGAGTACTTCAGGATCTCTGTCACTAACATGAGCAGCAGAGTGGCGCAGCGGAAGCGTGCTGGGCCCATAACCCAGAGGTCAATGTATCGAAACCATCCTCTGCTATGTGCATTTATTTTTTTGTTAATTAAATTCTTCCAAAACTGGGATTGATATTTTGACTCTTTTATTTTTACTTAAAGTACAATAACTTTTAACATTTTAATTTGTTTTAATAGTATATTGACAGCATTGTTTTCTTTCAGAAATCCACTTAATTTTCTTTACCCTATTACTAAAATGGTAATTGACAAAAACAAGCTACATTGTCACCAGAAGAGCAATGCAAAATGTACAATTGATATTTCAAAATCATCTTTCCAGCTTGAATTTCAATGATGCATTGGGGCAACGATTTTGTGAGAAACATCTTCACCCTTAAAGAAAGATTTTCTTAACTTCTTACCTGTGTGCTGATTAGATATCACCTGGTTTTCACATTAAACAGATTCCCACTTGAGAAAGCAGCAAGGATGCAGTGAGGTTTATGTTTCCTGGTGTCAACCTGTATTATTTCAGTGGACATTGTAATGAGGATGCTTCTTGCTGCCTTTCCAATGAAGCAAGTTTTAATCAGTAATAGGTGAAAAACCATTCCTACAAAGGTATTAATCAGAGACTTGGCTTTGTGGACACTTTTCAGAGAGCAAATGTGTTAGCATAAAAATAAAGCCATAAAATGGAGAGCTGATTAATCACTCAATTGGATTTCTCTGCCTGCATATTTTTTTTTCTCTGCAACCCCATGCTAAATTGTGCTTCCTGTTTTTTTATAAAATGACTTAATCAAATCTGACTCTGATTGCATCAGAGAAGGCCAGATACCCTACACTATAAGAGGTGGTTTGAAATTTTGACTTGTCTACTTAAAGATCACCAAAATTTGATCACACGGTCAATTACGTCCCTGGGTGGGATTGAACCACCAACCTTTCGGTTAACAGCCGAATGCGCTAACAGATTGCGCCACAGAGACAGCTTGCAAAAGCATGTACTGACAAAGGCTAAAAAGCATTAATCTAGAAAGTTTCCTAGAAAAAGGTTAAAAAGGCAATAATCTGGAGAGTTTTGCAAGATTTTTCTTCCATTGACCAATGAAGAAACACATTGGTACTTTCACATGATGAGTGAGTACTTCATGATCTCAGACACTTACATGAGCAGCAGAGTGGCGCAGCGGAAGCGTGCTGGGCCCATAACCAAGAGGTCGATGGATCGAAACCATCCTCTGCTATGTGCACTTATTTTTTTGTTAATTAAATTCTTCCAAAACTGGGATTGATATTTTGACTCTTTTATTTTTACTTAAATTACAATAACTTTTAACATTTTAATTTGTTTTAATAGTATATTGACAGCATTGTTTTCTTTCAGAAATCCACTTAATTTTCTTTACCCTATTACTGAAATGGTAATTGACAAAAACAAGCTACATTGTCACCAGAAGAGCAATGCAAAATGTACAATTGATATTTCAAAATCATCTTTCCAGCTTGAATTTCAATGATGCATTGGGGCAACGATTTTGTGAGAAACATCTTCACCCTTAAATAAAGATTTTCTTAACTTCTTACCTGTGTGCTGATTAGATATCACCTGGTTTTCACATTAAACAGATTCCCACTTGAGAAAGCAGCAAGGATGCAGTGAGGTTTATGTTTCCTGGTGTCAACCTGTATTATTTCAGTGGACATTGTAATGAGGATGCATCTTGCTGCCTTTCCAATGAAGCAAGTTTTAATCAGTAATAGGTGAAAAACCATTCCTACAAAGGTGTTAATCAGAGACTTGGCTTTGTGGACACTTTTCAGAGAGCAAATGTGTTAGCATAAAAATAAAGCCATAAAATGGAGAGCTGATTAATCACTCAATTGGATTTCTCTGCCTGCATAATTTTTTTTCTCTGCAACCCCATGCTAAATTGTGCTTCCTGTTTTTTATAAAATGACTTAATCAAATCTGACTCTGATTGCATCAGAGAAGGCCAGGTACCCTACACTATAAGAGGTGGTTTGAAATTTTGACTTGTCTACTTAAAGATCACCAAAATTTGATCACACGGTCAATAACATCCCTGGGTGGGATTGAACCTCCAACCTTTAGGTTAATAGCCGAATGCGCTTACCGATTGTGCCACAGAGACAGCTTGCAAAAGCATGTACTGACAAAGGCTAAAAAGCATTCATCTAGAAAGTTTCCTAGAAAAAGGTTAAAAAGGCAATAATCTGGAGAGTTTTGCAAGATTTTTCTTCCATTGACCAACGAAGAAACACATTGGTACTTTCACATGATGAGTGAGTACTTCAGGATCTCTTACACTTACATGAGCAGCAGAGTGGCGCAGCGGAAGCGTGCTGGGCCCATAACCCAGAGGTCGATGGATCGAAACCATCCTCTGCTATGTGCACTTATTTTTTTGTTAATTAAATTCTTCCAAAACTGGGATTGATATTTTGACTCTTTTATTTTAACTTAAAGTACAATAACTTTTAACATTTTCATGTGTTTTAATAGTATATTGACAGCATTGTTTTCTTTCAGAAATCCACTTAATTTTCTTTACCCTATTACTGAAATGGTAATTGACAAAAACAAGCTACATTGTCACCAGAAGAGCAATGCAAAATGTACAATTGATATTTCAAAATCATCTTTCCAGCTTGAATTTCAATGATGCATTGGGGCAACGATTTTGTGAGATACATCTTCACCCTTAAATAAAGATTTTCTTAACTTCTTACCTGTGTGCTGATTAGATATCACCTGGTTTTCACATTAAACAGATTCCCACTTGAGAAAGCAGCAAGGATGCAGTGAGGTTTATGTTTCCTGGTGTCAACCTGTATTATTTCAGTGGACATTGTAATGAGGATGCATCTTGCTGCCTTTCCAATGAAGCAAGTTTTAATCAGTAATAGGTGAAAAACCATTCCTACAAAGGTATTAATCAGAGACTTGGCTTTGTGGACACTTTTCAGAGAGCAAATGTGTTAGCATAAAAATAAAGCCATAAAATGGAGAGCTGATTAATCACTCAATTGGATTTCTCTGCCTGCATATTTTTTTTTCTCTGCAACCCCATGCTAAATTGTGCTTCCTGTTTTTTATAAAATGACTTAATCAAATCTGACTCTGATTGCATCAGAGAAGGCCAGATACCCTACACTATAAGAGGTGGTTTGAAATTTTGACTTGTCTACTTAAAGATCACCAAAATTTGATCATACGGTCAATTACGTCCCTGGGTGGGATTGAACCACCAACCTTTCGGTTAACAGCCGAATGCGCTAACAGATTGCACTACAGAGACAGCTTGCAAAAGCATGTACTGACAAAGGCTAAAAAGCATTAATCTAGAAAGTTTCCTAGAAAAAGGTTAAAAAGGCAATAATCTGGAGAGTTTTGCAAGATTTTTCTTCCATTGACCAATGAAGAAACACATTGGTACTTTCACATGATGAGTGAGTACTTCATGATCTCGGACACTTACATGAGCAGCAGAGTGGCGCAGCGGAAGCGTGCTGGGCCCATAACCCAGAGGTCGATGAATCGAAACCATCCTCTGCTATGTGCACTTATTTTTTTGTTAATTAAATTCTTCCAAAACTGGGATTGATATTTTGACTCTTTTATTTTTACTTAAATTACAATAACTTTTAACATTTTAATTTGTTTTAATAGTATATTGACAGCATTGTTTTCTTTCAGAAATCCACTTAATTTTCTTTACCCTATTACTGAAATGGTAATTGACAAAAACAAGCTACATTGTCACCAGAAGAGCAATGCAAAATGTACAATTGATATTTCAAAATCATCTTTCCAGCTTGAATTTCAATGATGCATTGGGGCAACGATTTTGTGAGAAACATCTTCACCCTTAAATAAAGATTTTCTTAACTTCTTACCTGTGTGCTGATTAGATATCACCTGGTTTTCACATTAAACAGATTCCCACTTGAGAAAGCAGCAAGGATGCAGTGAGGTTTATGTTTCCTGGTGTCAACCTGTATTATTTCAGTGGACATTGTAATGAGGATGCATCTTACTGCCTTTCCAATGAAGCAAGTTTTAATCAGTAATAGGTGAAAAACCATTCCTACAAAGGTGTTAATCAGAGACTTGGCTTTGTGGACACTTTTCAGAGAGCAAATGTGTTAGCGTAAAAATAAAGCCATAAAATGGAGAGCTGATTAATCACTCAGTTGGATTTCTCTGCCTGCATAATTTTTTTTCTCTGCAACCCCATGCTAAATTGTGCTTCCTGTTTTTTATAAAATGACTTAATCAAATCTGACTCTGATTGCATCAGAGAAGGCCAGGTACCCTACACTATAAGAGGTGGTTTGAAATTTTGACTTGTCTACTTAAAGATCACCAAAATTTGATCACACGGTCAATAACATCCCTGGGTGGGATTGAACCACCAACCTTTAGGTTAACAGCCGTATGCGCTTACCGATTGCACCACAGAGACAGCTTGCAAAAGCATGTACTGACAAAGGCTAAAAAGCATTCATCTAGAAAGTTTCCTAGAAAAAGGTTAAAAAGGCAATAATCTGGAGAGTTTTGCAAGATTTTTCTTCCATTGACCAACGAAGAAACACATTGGTACTTTCACATGATGAGTGAGTACTTCAGGATCTCTTACACTTACATGAGCAGCAGAGTGGCGCAGCGGAAGCGTGCTGGGCCCATAACCCAGAGGTCGATGGATCGAAACCTTCCTCTGCTATGTGCACTTATTTTTTTGTTAATTAAATTCTTCCAAAACTGGGATTGATATTTGGACTCTTATTTTTACTTAAAGTACAATAACTTTTAACATTTTAATTTGTTTTAATAGTATATTGACAGCATTGTTTTCTTTCAGAAATCCACTTAATTTTCTTTACCCTATTACTGAAATGGTAATTGACAAAAACAAGTTACATTGTCACCAGAAGAGCAATGCAAAATGTACAATTGATATTTCAAAATCATCTTTCCAGCTTGAATTTCAATGATGCATTGGGGCAACGATTTTGTGAGAAACATCTTCACCCTTAAAGAAAGATTTTCTTAACTTCTTACCTGTGTGCTGATTAGATATCACCTGGTTTTCACATTAAACAGATTCCCACTTGAGAAAGCAGCAAGGATGCAGGGAGGTTTATGTTTCCTGGTGTCAACCTGTATTATTTCAGTGGACATTGTAATGAGGATGCATCTTGCTGCCTTTCCAATGAAGCAAGTTTTAATCAGTAATAGGTGAAAAACCATTCCTACAAAGGTGTTAATCAGAGACTTGGCTTTGTGGACACTTTTCAGAGAGCAAATGTGTAAACATAAAAATAAAGCCATAAAATGGAGAGCTGATTAATCACTCTATTGGATTTCTCTGCCTGCATAATTTTTTTTCTCTGCAACCCCATGCTAAATTGTGCTTCCTGTTTTTTATAAAATGACTTAATCAAATCTGACTCTGATTGCATCAGAGAAGGCCATTTACCCTACACTATAAGAGGTGGTTTGAAATTTTGACTTGTCTACTTAAAGATCACCAAAACTCGATCACACGGTCAATAACATCCTTGGGTGGGATTGAACCACCAACCTTTAGGTTAACAGCCGAATGCGCTTACCGATTGCGCCACAGAGACAGCTTGCCAAAGCATGTACTGGCAAAGGCTAAAAAGCATTCATCTAGAAAGTTTCCTAGAAAAAGGTTAAAAAGGCAATAATCTGGAGAGTTTTGCAAGATTTTTCTTCCATTGACCAACGAAGAAACACATTGGTACTTTCATATGTTGAGTGAGTACTTCAGGATCTCTGACACTAACATGAGCAGCAGAGTGGCGCAGCGGAAGCGTGCTGGGCCCATAACCCAGAGGTCGATGGATCGAAACCATCCTCTGCTATGTGCACTTAATTTTTTATTAATTAAATTCTTCAAAAACTGGGATTGATATTTTGCTCTTTTATTTTTACTTAAAGTACAATAACTTTTAACATTTTAATTTGTTTTAATAGTATATTGACAGCATTATTTTCTTTCAGAAATCCACTTAATTTTCTTTACCCTATTACTGAAATGGTAATTGACAAAAACAAGCTACATTGTCACCAGAAGAGCAATGCAAAATGTACAATTGATATTTCAAAATCATCTTTCCAGCTTGAATTTCAATGATGCATTGGGGCAACGATTTTGTGAGAAACATCTTCACCCTTAAAGAAAGATTTTCTTAACTTCTTACCTGTGTGCTGATTAGATATCACCTGGTTTTCACATTAAACAGATTCCCACTTGAGAAAGCAGCAAGGATGCAGTGAGGTTTATGTTTCCTGGTGTCAACCTGTATTATTTCAGTGGACATTGTAATGAGGATGCATCTTGCTGCCTTTCCAATGAAGCAAGTTTTAATCAGTAATAGGTGAAAAACCATTCCTAGAAAGGTGTTAATCAGAGACTTGGCTTTGTGGACACTTTTCAAAGAGAAAAACGTGTTAGCATAAAAATAAAGCCATAAAATGGAGAGCTGATTAATCACTCAATTGGATTTCTCTGCCTGCATAATTTTTTTTCTCTGCAACCCCATGCTAAATTGTGCTTCCTGTTTTTTATAAAATGACTTAATCAAATCTGACTCTGATTGCATCAGAGAAGGCCAGGTACCCTACACTATAAGAGGTGGTTTGAAATTTTGACTTGTCTACTTAAAGATCACCAAAATTTGATCACAAGGTCAATTACGTCCCCGGGTGGGATTGAACCACCAACCTTTCGGTTAACAGCCGAATGCGCTAACCGATTGCGCCACAGAGACAGTTTGCAAAAGCATGTACTGACAAAGGCTAAAAAGCATTCATCTAGAAAGTTTCCTAGAAAAAGTTTAAAAAGGCAATAATCTGGAGAGTTTTGCAAGATTTTTCTTCCATTGACCAACGAAGAAACACATTGGTACTTTCACATGATGAGTGAGTACTTCAGGATCTCTGACACTTACATGAGCAGCAGAGTGGCGCAGCGGAAGCGTGCTGGGCCCATAACCCAGAGGTCGGTGGATCGAAACCATCCTCTGCTATGTGCACTTATTTTTTTGTTAATTAAATTCTTCCAAAACTGGAATTGATATTTTGACTCTTTTATTTTTACTTAATGTACAATAACTTTTAACATTTTAATTTGTTTTAATAGTATATTGACAGCATTGTTTTCTTTCAGAAATCCACTTAATTTTCTTTACCCTATTACTGAAATGGTAATTGACAAAAACAAGTTACATTGTCACCAGAAGAGCAATGCAAAATGTACAATTGATATTTCAAAATCATCTTTCCAGCTTGAATTTCAATGATGCATTGGGGCAACGATTTTGTGAGAAACATCTTCACCCTTAAAGAAAGATTTTCTTAACTTCTTACCTGTGTGCTGATTAGATATCACCTGGTTTTCACATTAAACAGATTCCCACTTGAGAAAGCAGCAAGGATGCAGGGAGGTTTATGTTTCCTGGTGTCAACCTGTATTATTTCAGTGGATATTGTAATGAGGATGCATCTTGCTGCCTTTCCAATGAAGCAAGTTTTAATCAGTAATAGGTGAAAAACCATTCCTACAAAGGTGTTAATCAGAGACTTGGCTTTGTGGACACTTTTCAGAGAGCAAATGTGTTAACATAAAAATAAATCCATAAAATGGAGAGCTGATTAATCACTCAATTGGATTTCTCTGCCTGCATAATTTTTTTTCTCTGCAACCCCATGCTAAATTGTGCTTCCTGTTTTTTATAAAATGACTTAATCAAATCTGACTCTGATTGCATCAGAGAAGGCCAGGTACCCTACACTATAAGAGGTGGTTTGAAATTTTGACCTGTCTACTTAAAGATCACCAAAATTTGATCACAAGGTCAATTTCGTCCCTGGGTGGGTTTGAACCACCAACCTTTAGGTTAACAGCCGAACGTGCTAACCAATTGCACCACAGAGACAGCTTGCAAAAGCGTGTACTGACAAAGGCTAAAAAGCATTCATCTAGAAAGTTTCCTAGAAAAAGGTTAAAAAGGCAATAATCTGGAGAGTTTTGCAAGATTTTTCTTCCATTGACCAACGAAGAAACACATTGGTACTTTCACATGATGAGTGAGTACTTCAGGATCTCTTACACTTACACGAGCAGCAGAGTGGTGCAGCGGAAGCGTGCTGGGCCCATAACCCAGAGGTCGATGGATCGAAACCATCCTCTGCTATGTGCACTTATTTTTTTGTTAATTAAATTCTTCCAAAACTGGGATTGATATTTTGACTCTTTTATTTTTACTTAATGTACAATAACTTTTAACATTTTAATTTGTTTTAATAGTATATTGACAGCATTATTTTCTTTCAGAAATCCACTTAATTTTCTTTACCCTATTACTGAAATGGTAATTGACAAAAACAAGCTACATTGTCACCAGAAGAGCAATGCAAAATGTACAATTGATATTTCAAAATCATCTTTCCAGCTTGAATTTCAATGATGCATTGGGGCAACGATTTTGTGAGAAACATCTTCACCCTTAAAGAAAGATTTTCTTAACTTCTTACCTGTGTGCTGATTAGATATCACCTGGTTTTCACATTAAACAGATTCCCACTTGAGAAAGCAGCAAGGATGCAGTGAGGTTTATGTTTCCTGGTGTCAACCTGTATTATTTCAGTGGACATTGTAATGAGGATGCATCTTGCTGCCTTTCCAATGAAGCAAGTTTTAATCAGTAATAGGTGAAAAACCATTCCTAGAAAGGTGTTAATCAGAGACTTGGCTTTGTGGACACTTTTCAAAGAGAAAAACGTGTTAGCATAAAAATAAAGCCATAAAATGGAGAGCTGATTAATCACTCAATTGGATTTCTCTGCCTGCATAATTTTTTTTCTCTGCAACCCCATGCTAAATTGTGCTTCCTGTTTTTTATAAAATGACTTAATCAAATCTGACTCTGATTGCATCAGAGAAGGCCAGGTACCCTACACTATAAGAGGTGGTTTGAAATTTTGACTTGTCTACTTAAAGATCACCAAAATTTGATCACAAGGTCAATTACGTCCCCGGGTGGGATTGAACCACCAACCTTTCGGTTAACAGCCGAATGCGCTAACCGATTGCGCCACAGAGACAGTTTGCAAAAGCATGTACTGACAAAGGCTAAAAAGCATTCATCTAGAAAGTTTCCTAGAAAAAGTTTAAAAAGGCAATAATCTGGAGAGTTTTGCAAGATTTTTCTTCCATTGACCAACGAAGAAACACATTGGTACTTTCACATGATGAGTGAGTACTTCAGGATCTCTGACACTTACATGAGCAGCAGAGTGGCGCAGCGGAAGCGTGCTGGGCCCATAACCCAGAGGTCGGTGGATCGAAACCATCCTCTGCTATGTGCACTTATTTTTTTGTTAATTAAATTCTTCCAAAACTGGAATTGATATTTTGACTCTTTTATTTTTACTTAATGTACAATAACTTTTAACATTTTAATTTGTTTTAATAGTATATTGACAGCATTGTTTTCTTTCAGAAATCCACTTAATTTTCTTTACCCTATTACTGAAATGGTAATTGACAAAAACAAGTTACATTGTCACCAGAAGAGCAATGCAAAATGTACAATTGATATTTCAAAATCATCTTTCCAGCTTGAATTTCAATGATGCATTGGGGCAACGATTTTGTGAGAAACATCTTCACCCTTAAAGAAAGATTTTCTTAACTTCTTACCTGTGTGCTGATTAGATATCACCTGGTTTTCACATTAAACAGATTCCCACTTGAGAAAGCAGCAAGGATGCAGGGAGGTTTATGTTTCCTGGTGTCAACCTGTATTATTTCAGTGGATATTGTAATGAGGATGCATCTTGCTGCCTTTCCAATGAAGCAAGTTTTAATCAGTAATAGGTGAAAAACCATTCCTACAAAGGTGTTAATCAGAGACTTGGCTTTGTGGACACTTTTCAGAGAGCAAATGTGTTAACATAAAAATAAATCCATAAAATGGAGAGCTGATTAATCACTCAATTGGATTTCTCTGCCTGCATAATTTTTTTTCTCTGCAACCCCATGCTAAATTGTGCTTCCTGTTTTTTATAAAATGACTTAATCAAATCTGACTCTGATTGCATCAGAGAAGGCCAGGTACCCTACACTATAAGAGGTGGTTTGAAATTTTGACCTGTCTACTTAAAGATCACCAAAATTTGATCACAAGGTCAATTTCGTCCCTGGGTGGGATTGAACCACCAACCTTTAGGTTAACAGCCGAACGTGCTAACCAATTGCACCACAGAGACAGCTTGCAAAAGCGTGTACTGACAAAGGCTAAAAAGCATTCATCTAGAAAGTTTCCTAGAAAAAGGTTAAAAAGGCAATAATCTGGAGAGTTTTGCAAGATTTTTCTTCCATTGACCAACTAAGAAACACATTGGTACTTTCACATGATGAGTGAGATACTTCAGGATCTCTGACACTTACATGAGCAGCAGAGTGGCGCAGCGGAAGTGTGCTGGGCCCATAACTCAGAGGTCGATGGATCGAAACCATCCTTTGCTATGTGCACTTATTTTTTTGTTAATTAAATTCTTCCAAAACTGGGATTGATATTTTGACTCTTTTATTTTTACTTAAAGTACAATAACTTTTAACATTTTAATTTGTTTTAATAGTATATTGACAGCATTGTTTTCTTTCAGAAATCCACTTAATTTTCTTTACCCTATTACTGAAATGGTAATTGACAAAAACAAGGTACATTGTCACCAGAAGAGCAATGCAAAATGTACAATTGATATTTCAAAATCATATTTCCAGCTTGAATTTCAATAATGCATTGGGGCAATGATTTTGTGAGAAACATCTTCACCCTTACGTAAAGATTTTCTTAACTTCTTACCTGTGTGCTGATTAGATATCACCTGGTTTTCACATTAAACAGATTCCCACTTGAGAAAGCAGCAAGGATGCAGTGAGGTTTATGTTTCCTGGTGTCAACCTGTATTATTTCAGTGGACATTGTAATGAGGATGCATCTTGCTGCCTTTCCAATGAAGCAAGTTTTAATCAGTAATAGGTGAAAAACCATTCCTACAAAGGTGTTAATCAGAGACTTGGCTTTGTGGACACTTTTCAGAGAGCAAATGTGTTAGCATAAAAATAAAGCCATAAAATGGAGAGCTGATTAATCACTCAATTGGATTTCTCTGCCTGCATAATTTTTTTTCTCTGCAACCCCATGCTAAATTGTGCTTCCTGTTTTTTATAAAATGACTTAATCAAATCTGACTCTGATTGCATAAGAGAAGGCCAGGTACCCTACACTATAAGAGGTGGTTTGAAATTTTGACTTGTCTACTTAAAGATCACCAAAATTTGATCACACGGTCAGTTACGTCCCTGGGTGAGATTGAACCACCAACCTTTCGGTTAACAGCAGAATGCGCTAACCGATTGCGCCACAGAGACAGCTTGCAAAAGAGTGTACTGACAAAGGCTAAAAAGCATTCATCTAGAAAGTTTCCTAGAAAAAGGTTAAAAAGGCAATAATCTGTAGAGTTTTGCAAGATTTTTCTTCCATTGACCAACGAAGAAACACATTGGTACTTTCACATGATGAGTGAGTACTTCAGGATCTCTTACACTTACACGAGCAGCAGAGTGGTGCAGCGGAAGCGTGCTGGGCCCATAACCCAGAGGTCGATGGATCGAAACCATCCTCTGCTATGTGCACTTATTTTTTTGTTAATTAAATTCTTCCAAAACTGGGATTGATATTTTGACTCTTTTATTTTTACTTAAAGTACAATAACTTTTAACATTTTAATTTGTTTTAATAGTATATTGACAGCATTGTTTTCTTTCAGAAATCCACTTAATTTTCTTTACCCTATTACTGAAATGGTAATTGACAAAAACAAGCTACATTGTCACCAGAAGAGCAATGCAAAATGTACAATTGATATTTCAAAATCATATTTCCAGCTTGAATTTCAATGATGCATTGGGGCAATGATTTTGTGAGAAACATCTTCACCCTTACATAAAGATTTTCTTAACTTCTTACCTGTGTGCTGATTAGATATCACCTGGTTTTCACATTAAACAGATTCCCACTTGAGAAAGCAGCAAGGATGCAGTGAGGTTTATGTTTCCTGGTGTCAACCTGTATTATTTCAGTGGACATTGTAATGAGGATGCATCTTGCTGCCTTTCCAATGAAGCAAGTTTTAATCAGTAATAGGTGAAAAACCATTCCTACAAAGGTGTTAATCAGAGACTTGGCTTTGTGGACACTTTTCAGAGAGCAAATGTGTTAGCATAAAAATAAAGCCATAAAATGGAGAGCTGATTAATCACTCAATTGGATTTCTCTGCCTGCATAATTTTTTTTCTCTGCAACCCCATGCTAAATTGTGCTTCCTGTTTTTTATAAAATGACTTAATCAAATCTGACTCTGATTGCATCAGAGAAGGCCAGATACCCTACACTATAAGAGGTGGTTTGAAATTTTGACTTGTCTACTTAAAGATCACCAAAATTTGATCACACGGTCAATAACATTCCTGGGTGGGATTGAACCACCAACCTTTAGGTTAACAGCTGAATGCGCTTACCGATTGCGCCACAGAGACAGCTTGCAAAAGCATGTACTGACAAAGGCTAAAAAGCATTCATCTAGAAAGTTTCCTAGAAAAAGGTTAAAAAGGCAATAATCTGGAGAGTTTTGCAAGATTTTTCTTCCATTGACCAACGAAGAAACACATTGGTACTTTCACATGATGAGTGAGTACTTCAGGATCTCTGACACTAACATGAGCAGCAGAGTGGCGCAGCGGAAGCGTGCTGGGCCCATAACCCAGAGGTCGATGGATCGAAACCATCCTCTGCTATGTGCACTTATTTTTTTGTTAATTAAATTCTTCCAAAACTGGGATTGATATTTGGACTCTTTTATTTTTACCTAAAGTACAGTAACTTTTAACATTTTAATTTGGTTTAATAGTATATTGACAGCATTGTTTTCTTTCAGAAATCCACTTAATTTTCTTTACCCTATTACTGAAATGGTAATTGACAAAAACAAGCTACATTGTCACCAGAAGAGCAATGCAAAATGTACAATTGATATTTCAAAATCATCTTTCCAGCTTGAATTTCAATGATGCATTGGGGCAACGATTTTGTGAGAAACATCTTCACCCTTAAAGAAAGATTTTCTTAACTTCTTACCTGTGTGCTGATTAGATATCACCTGGTTTTCACATTAAACAGATTCCCACTTGAGAAAGCAGCAAGGATGCAGTTAGGTTTATGTTTCCTGGTGTCAACCTGTATTATTTCAGTGGACATTGTAATGAGGATGCATCTTGCTGCCTTTCCAATGAAGCAAGTTTTAATCAGTAATAGGTGAAAAACCATTCCTACAAAGGTGTTAATCAGAGACTTGGCTTTGTGGACACTTTTCAGAGAGCAAATGTGTTAGCATAAAAATAAAGCCATAAAATGGAGAGCTGATTAATCACTCAATTGGATTTCTCTGCCTGCATAATTTTTTTCTCTGCAACCCCATGCTAAACTGTGCTTCCTGTTTTTTATAAAATGACTTCATCAAATCTGACTCTGATTGCATCAGAGAAGGCCAGGTACCCTACACTTTAAGAGGTGGTTTGAAATTTTGACTTGTCTACTTAAAGATCACCAAAATTTGATCACACGGTCAATAACATTCCTGGGTGGGATTGAACCACCAACCTTTAGGTTAATAGCCGAATGCGCTTACCGATTGCGCCACAGAGACAGCTTGCAAAAGCATGTACTGACAAAGGCTAAAAAGCATTCATCTAGAAAGTTTCCTAGAAAAAGGTTAAAAAGGCAATAATCTGGAGAGTTTTGCAAGATTTTTCTTCCATTGACGAACTAAGAAACACATTGGTACTTTCACATGATGAGTGAGATACTTCAGGATCTCTGACACTTACATGAGCAGCAGAGTGGCGCAGCGGAAGCGTGCTGGGCCCATAACCCAGAGGTCGATGGATCGAAACCATCCTCTGCTATGTGCACTTATTTTTTTGTTAATTAAATTCTTCCAAAACTGGGATTGATATTTTGACTCTTTTATTTTTACTTAAAGTACAATAACTTTTAACATTTTAATTTGTTTTAATAGTATATTGACAGCATTGTTTTCTTTCAGTAATCCACTTAATTTTCTTTACCCTATTACTGAAATGGTAATTGACAAAAACAAGCTACATTGTCACCAGAAGAGCAATGCAAAATGTACAATTGATATTTCAAAATCATCTTTCCAGCTTGAATTTCAATGATGCATTGGGGCAACAATTTTGTGAGAAACATCTTCACACTTAAAGAAAGATTTTCTTAACTTCTTACCTGTGTGCTGATTAGATATCACCTGGTTTTCACATTAAACAGATTCCCACTTGAGAAAGCAGCAAGGATGCAGTGAGGTTTATGTTTCCTGGTGTCAACCTGTATTATTTCAGTGGACATTGTAATGAGGATGCATCTTGCTGCCTTTCCAATGAAGCAAGTTTTAATCAGTAATAGGTAAAAAACCATTCCTACAAAGGTGTTAATCAGAGACTTGGCTTTGTGGACACTTTTCAGAGAGCAAATGTGTTAGCATAAAAATAAAGCCTTAAAATGGAGAGCTGATTAATCACTCAATTGGATTTCTCTGCCTGCATAATTTTTTTTCTCTGCAACCCCATGCTAAATTTTGCTTCCTGTTTTTTATAAAATGACTTAATCAAATCTGACTCTGATTGCATCAGAGAAGGCCAGGTACCCTACACTATAAGAGGTGGTTTGAAATTTTGACTTGTCTACTTAAAGATCACCAAAATTTGATCACAAGGTCAGTTACTTCCCTGGGTAGGATTGAACCACCAACCTTTCGGTTAACAGGAGAATGCGCTAACCGATTGCGCCACAGAGACAGCTTGCAAAAGCATGTACTGACAAAGGCTAAAAAGCATTCATCTAGAAAGTTTCCTAGAAAAAGATTAAAAAGGCAATAATCTGGAGAGTTTTGCAAGATTTTTCTTCCATTGACCAACGAAGAAACACATTGGAACTTTCACATGATGAGTGAGTACTTCAGGATCTCTGACACTAACATGAGCAGCAGAGTGGCGCAGCGGAAGCGTGCTGGGCCCATAACCCAGAGGTTGATGGATCGAAACCATCCTCTGCTATGTGCACTTATTTTTTGGTTAATTAAATTCTTCCAAAACTGGGATTGATATTTTGACTCTTTTATTTTTACTTAAAGTACAATAACTTTTAACATTTTAATTTGTTTTAATAGTATATTGACAGCATTGTTTTCTTTCAGAAATCCACTTAATTTTCTTTACCCTATTACTGAAATGGTAATTGACAAAAACAAGCTATATTGTCACCAGAAGAGCAATGCAAAATGTACAATTGATATTTCAAAATCATCTTTCCAGCTTGAATTTCAATGATGCATTGGGGCAACGATTTTGTGAGAAACATCTTCACCCTTAAAGAAAGATTTTCTTAACTTCTTACCTGTGTGCTGATTAGATATCACCTGGTTTTCACATTAAACAGATTCCCACTTGAGAAAGCAGCAAGGATGCAGTGAGGTTTATGTTTCCTGGTGTCAACCTGTATTATTTCAGTGGACATTGTAATGAGGATGCATCTTGCTGCCTTTCCAATGAAGCAAGTTTTAATCAGTAATAGGTGAAAAACCATTCCTACAAAGGTGTTAATCAGAGACTTGGCTTTGTGGACACTTTTCAGAGAGCAAATGTGTTAGCATAAAAATAAAGCCATAAAATGGAGAGCTGATTAATCACTCAATTGGATTTCTCTGCCTGCATAATTTTTTTTCTCTGCAACCCCATGCTAAATTGTGCTTCCTGTCTTTTATAAAATGACTTAATCAAATCTGACTCTGATTGCATCAGAGAAGGCCAGATACCCTACACTATAAGAGGTGGTTTGAAATTTTGACATGTCTACTTAAAGATCACCAAAATTTGATCACACGGTCAATTACGTCCCTGGGTGGGATTAAACCACCAACCTTTCGGTTAACAGCCGAACGCGCTAACAGATTGCACCACAGAGACAGCTTGCAAAAGCTTGTACTGACAAAGGCTAAAAAGCATTCATCTAGAAAGTTTCCTAGAAAAAGGTTAAAAAGGCAATAATCTGGAGAGTTTTGCAAGATTTTTCTTCCATTGACCAATGAAGAAACACATTGGTACTTTCACATGATGAAGGAGTACTTCAGGATCTCTTAAACTTACATGAGCAGCAGAGTGGCGCAGCGGAAGCGTGCTGGGCCCATAACCCAGAGGTCGATGGATCGAAACTATCCTCTGCTATCTGCACTTATTTTTTTGTTAATTAAATTCTTCCAAAACTGGGGTTGATATTTTGACTCTTTTATTTTTACCTAAAGTACAATAACTTTTAACATTTTAATTTGTTTTAATAGTATATTGACAGCATTGTTTTCTTTCAGAAATCCACTTAATTTTCTTTACCCTATTACTGAAATGGTAATTGACAAAAACAAGCTACATTGTCACCAGAAGAGCAATGCAAAATGTACAATTGATATTTCAAAATCATCTTTCCAGCTTGAATTTCAATGATGCATTGGGGCAACGATTTTGTGAGAAACATCTTCACCCTTAAAGAAAGATTTTCTTAACTTCTTACCTGTGTGCTGATTAGATATCACCTGGTTTTCACATTAAACAGATTCCCACTTGAGAAAGCAGCAAGGATGCAGTTAGGTTTATGTTTTCCGGTGTCAACCTGTATTATTTCAGTGGACATTGTAATGAGGATGCATCTTGCTGCCTTTCCAATGAAGCAAGTTTTAATCAGTAATAGGTGAAAAACCATTCCTACAAAGGTGTTAATCAGAGACTTGGCTTTGTGGACACTTTTCAGAGAGCAAATGTGTTAGCATAAAAATAAAGCCATAAAATGGAGAGCTGATTAATCACTCAATTGGATTTCTCTGCCTGCATAATTTTTTTCTCTGCAACCCCATGCTAAATTGTGCTTCCTGTTTTTTATAAAATGACTTCATCAAATCTGACTCTGATTGCATCAGAGAAGGCCAGGTACCCTACACTATAAGAGGTGGTTTGAAATTTTGACTTGTCTACTTAAAGATCACCAAAATTTGATCACACGGTCAATAACATTCCTGGGTGGGATTGAACCACCAACCTTTAGGTTAACAGCCGAATGCGCTAACCGATTGCGCTACAGAGACAGCTTGCAAAAGCATGTACTGACAAAGGCTAAAAAGCATTCATCTAGAAAGTTTCCTAGAAAAAGGTTAAAAAGGCAATAATCTGGAGAGTTTTGCAAGATTTTTCTTCCATTGACCAACGAAGAAACACATTGGTACTTTCACATAATGAGTGAGTACTTCAGGATCTCTGACACTAACATGAGCAGCAGAGTGGCGCAGCGGAAGCGTGCTGGGCCCATAACCCAGAGGTCGATGGATCGAAACCATCCTCTGCTATGTGCACTTATTTTTTTGGTTAATTAAATTCTTCCAAAACTGGGATTGATATTTTGACTCTTTTATTTTTACTTAAAGTACAATAACTTTTAACATTTTAATTTGTTTTAATAGTATATTGACAGCATTGTTTTCTTTCAGAAATCCACTTAATTTTCTTTACTCTATTACTGAAATGGTAATTGACAAAAACAAGCTATATTGTCACCAGAAGAGCAATGCAAAAAGTACAATTGATATTTCAAAATCATCTTTCCAGCTTGAATTTCAATGATGCATTGGGGCAACGATTTTGTGAGAAACATCTTCACCCTTAAAGAAAGATTTTCTTAACTTCTTACCTGTGTGCTGATTAGATATCACCTGGTTTTCACATTAAACAGATTCCCACTTGAGAAAGCAGCAAGGATGCAGTGAGGTTTATGTTTCCTGGTGTCAACCTGTATTATTTCAGTGGACATTGTAATGAGGATGCATCTTGCTGCCTTTCCAATGAAGCAAGTTTTAATCAGTAATAGGTGAAAAACCATTCCTACAAAGGTGTTAATCAGAGACTTGGCTTTGTGGACACTTTTCAGAGAGCAAATGTGTTAGCATAAAAATAAAGCCATAAAATGGAGAGCTGATTAATCGCTCAATTGGATTTCTCTGCCTGCATAATTTTTTTTCTCTGCATCCCCATGCTAAATTGTGCTTCCTGTTTTTTATAAAATGACTTAATCAAATCTGACTCTGATTGCATCAGAGAAGGCCAGATACCCTACACTATAAGAGGTGGTTTGAAATTTTGACTTGTCTACTTAAAGATCACCAAAATTTGATCACACGGTCAATTACGTCCCTGGGTGGGATTAAACCACCAACCTTTCGGTTAACAGCCGAACGCGCTAACAGATTGCACCACAGAGACAGCTTGCAAATGCTTGTACTGACAAAGGCTAAAAAGCATTCATCTAGAAAGTTTCCTAGAAAAAGGTTAAAAAGGCAATAATCTGGAGAGTTTTGCAAGATTTTTCTTCCATTGACCAATGAAGAAACACATTGGTACTTTCACATGATGAAGGAGTACTTCAGGATCTCTTAAACTTACATGAGCAGCAGAGTGGCGCAGCGGAAGCGTGCTGGGCCCATAACCCAGAGGTCGATGGATCGAAACCATCCTCTGCTATGTGCACTTATTTTTTTGTTAATTAAATTCTTCCAAAACTGGGATTGATATTTTGACTCTTTTATTTTTACCTAAAGTACAATAACTTTTAACATTTTAATTTGTTTTAATAGTATATTGACAGCATTGTTTTCTTTCAGAAATCCACTTAATTTTCTTTACCCTATTACTGAAATGGTAATTGACAAAAACAAGCTACATTGTCACCAGAAGAGCAATGCAAAATGTACAATTGATATTTCAAAATCATCTTTCCAGCTTGAATGTCAATGATGCATTGGGGCAACGATTTTGTGAGAAACATCTTCACCCTTAAAGAAAGATTTTCTTAACTTCTTACCTGTGTGCTGATTAGATATCACCTGGTTTTCACATTAAACTGATTCCCACTTGAGAAAGCAGCAAGGATGCAGTTAGGTTTATGTATCCCGGTGTCAACCTGTATTATTTCAGTGGACATTGTAATGAGGATGCATCTTGCTGCCTTTCCAATGAAGAAAGTTTTAATCAGTAATAGGTGAAAAACCATTCCTACAAAGGTGTTAATCAGAGACTTGGCTTTGTGGACACTTTTCAGAGAGCAAATGTGTTAGCATAAAAATAAAGCCATAAAATGGAGAGCTGATTAATCACTCAATTGGATTTCTCTGCCTGCATAATTTTTTTCTCTGCAACCCCATGCTAAATTGTGCTTCCTGTTTTTTATAAAATGACTTCATCAAATCTGACTCTGATTGCATCAGAGAAGGCCAGGTACCCTACACTATAAGAGGTGGTTTGAAATTTTGACTTGTCTACTTAAAGATCACCAAAATTTGATCACACGGTCAATAACATTCCTGGGTGGGATTGAACCACCAACCTTTAGGTTAACAGCCGAATGCGCTTACCGATTGCGCCACAGAGACAGCTTGCAAAAGCATGTACTGACAAAGGCTAAAAAGCATTCATCTAGAAAGTTTCCTAGAAAAAGGTTAAAAAGGCAATAATCTGGAGAGTTTTGCAAGATTTTTCTTCCATTGACCAACGAAGAAACACATTGGTACTTTCACATAATGAGTGAGTACTTCAGGATCTCTGACACTAACATGAGCAGCAGAGTGGCGCAGCGGAAGCGTGCTGGGCCCATAACCCAGAGGTCGATGGATCGAAACCATCCTCTGCTATGTGCACTTATTTTTTGGTTAATTAAATTCTTCCAAAACTGGGATTGATATTTTGACTCTTTTATTTTTACTTAAAGTACAATAACTTTTAACATTTTAATTTGTTTTAATAGTATATTGACAGCATTGTTTTCTTTCAGAAATCCACTTAATTTTCTTTACTCTATTCCTGAAATGGTAATTGACAAAAACAAGCTATATTGTCACCAGAAGAGCAATGCAAAATGTACAATTGATATTTCAAAATCATCTTTCCAGCTTGAATTTCAATGATGCATTGGGGCAACGATTTTGTGAGAAACATCTTCACCCTTAAAGAAAGATTTTCTTAACTTCTTACCTGTGTGCTGATTAGATATCACCTGGTTTTCACATTAAACAGATTCCCACTTGAGAAAGCAGCAAGGATGCAGTGAGGTTTATGTTTCCTGGTGTCAACCTGCATTATTTCAGTGGACATTGTAATGAGGATGCATCTTGCTGCCTTTCCAATGAAGCAAGTTTTAATCAGTAATAGGTGAAAAACCATTCCTACAAAGGTGTTAATCAGAGACTTGGCTTTGTGGACACTTTTCAGAGAGCAAATGTGTTAGCATAAAAATAAAGCCATAAAATGGAGAGCTGATTAATCACTCAATTGGATTTCTCTGCCTGCATAATTTTTTTTCTCTGCAACCCCATGCTAAATTGTGCTTCCTGTTTTTTATAAAATGACTTAATCAAATCTGACTCTGGTTGCATCAGAGAAGGCCAGATACCCTACACTATAAGAGGTGGTTTGAAATTTTGACTTGTCTACTTAAAGATCACCAAAATTTGATCACACGGTCAATTACGTCCCTGGGTGGGATTAAACCACCAACCTTTCGGTTAACAGCCGAACGCGCTCACAGATTGCACCACAGAGACAGCTTGCAAAAGCTTGTACTGACAAAGGCTAAAAAGCATTCATCTAGAAAGTTTCCTAGAAAAAGGTTAAAAAGGCAATAATCTGGAGAGTTTTGCAAGATTTTTCTTCCATTGACCAACGAAGAAACACATTGGTACTTTCACATGATGAGTGAGTACTTCAGGATCTCTGACACTAACATGAGCAGCAGAGTGACGCAGCGGAAGCGTGCTGGGCCCATAACCCAGAGGTCAATGGATTGAAACCATCCTCTGCTATGTGCACTTATTTTTTTGTTAATTAAATTCTTCCAAAACTGGGATTGATATTTTGACTCTTTTATTTTTACTTAAAGTACAATAACTTTTAACATTTTAATTTGTTTTAATAGTATATTGACAGCATTGTTTTCTTTCAGAAATCCACTTAATTTTCTGTACCCTATTACTGAAATGGTAATTGACAAAAACAAGCTACATTGTCACCAGAAGAGCAATGCAAAATGTACAATTGATATTTCAAAATCATCTTTCCAGCTTGAATTTCAATGATGCATTGGGGCAACGATTTTGTGAGAAACATCTTCTCCCTTAAAGAAAGATTTTCTTAACTTCTTACCTGTGTGCTGATTAGATATCACCTGGTTTTCACATTAAACAGATTCCCACTTGAGAAAGCAGCAAGGATGCAGTGAGGTTTATGTTTCCTGGTGTCAACCTGCATTATTTCAGTGGACATTGTAATGAGGATGCATCTTGCTGCCTTTCCAATGAAGCAAGTTTTAATCAGTAATAGGTGAAAAACCATTCCTACAAAGGTGTTAATCAGAGACTTGGCTTTGTGGACACTTTTCAGAGAGCAAATGTGTTAGCATAAAAATAAAGCCATAAAATGGAGAGCTGATTAATCACTCAATTGGATTTCTCTGCCTGCATAATTTTTTTTCTCTGCAACCCCATGCTAAATTGTGCTTCCTGTTTTTTATAAAATGACTTAATCAAATCTGACTCTGGTTGCATCAGAGAAGGCCAGATACCCTACACTATAAGAGGTGGTTTGAAATTTTGACTTGTCTACTTAAAGATCACCAAAATTTGATCACACGGTCAATTACGTCCCTGGGTGGGATTAAACCACCAACCTTTCGGTTAACAGCCGAACGCGCTCACAGATTGCACCACAGAGACAGCTTGCAAAAGCTTGTACTGACAAAGGCTAAAAAGCATTCATCTAGAAAGTTTCCTAGAAAAAGGTTAAAAAGGCAATAATCTGGAGAGTTTTGCAAGATTTTTCTTCCATTGACCAACGAAGAAACACATTGGTACTTTCACATGATGAGTGAGTACTTCAGGATCTCTGACACTAACATGAGCAGCAGAGTGACGCAGCGGAAGCGTGCTGGGCCCATAACCCAGAGGTCAATGGATCGAAACCATCCTCTGCTATGTGCACTTATTTTTTTGTTAATTAAATTCTTCCAAAACTGGGATTGATATTTTGACTCTTTTATTTTTACTTAAAGTACAATAACTTTTAACATTTTAATTTGTTTTAATAGTATATTGACAGCATTGTTTTCTTTCAGAAATCCACTTAATTTTCTGTACCCTATTACTGAAATGGTAATTGACAAAAACAAGCTACATTGTCACCAGAAGAGCAATGCAAAATGTACAATTGATATTTCAAAATCATCTTTCCAGCTTGAATTTCAATGATGCATTGGGGCAACGATTTTGTGAGAAACATCTTCACCCTTAAAGAAAGATTTTCTTAACTTCTTACCTGTGTGCTGATTAGATATCACCTGGTTTTCACATTAAACAGATTCCCACTTGAGAAAGCAGCAAGGATGCAGTGAGGTTTATGTTTCCTGGTGTCAACCTGTATTATTTCAGTGGACATTGTAATGAGGATGCATCTTGCTGCCTTTCCAATGAAGCAAGTTTTAATCAGTAATAGGTGAAAAACCATTCCTACAAAGGTGTTAATCAGAGACTTGGCTATGTGGACACTTTTCAGAGAGCAAATGTGTTAGCATAAAAATAAAGCCATAAAATGGAGAGCTGATTAATCACTCAATTGGATTTCTCTGCCTGCATAATTTTTTTTCTCTGCAACCCCATGCTAAATTGTGCTTCCTGTTTTTTATAAAATGACTTCATCAAATCTGACTCTGATTGCATCAGAGAAGGCCAGATACCCTACACTATAAGAGGTGGTTTGAAATTTTGACTTGTCTACTTAAAGATCACCAAAATTTGATCACACGGTCAATAACATTCCTGGGTGGGATTGAACCACCAACCTTTAGGTTAACAGCCGAATGCGCTTACCGATTGCGCCACAGAGACAGCTTGCAAAAGCATGTACTGACAAAGGCTAAAAAGCATTCATCTAGAAAGTTTCCTAGAAAAAGGTTAAAAAGGCAATAATCTGGAGAGTTTTGCAAGATTTTTCTTCCATTGACCAATGAAGAAACACATTGGTACTTTCACATGATGAGTGAGTACTTCAGGATCTCTGACACTAACATGAGCAGCAGAGTGGCGCAGCGGAAGCGTGCTGGGCCCATAACCCAGAGGTCGATGGATCGAAACCATCCTCTGCTATGTGCACTTATTTTTTGGTTAATTAAATTCTTCCAAAACTGGGATTGATATTTTGACTCTTTTATTTTTAATTAAAGTACAATAACTTTTAACATTTTAATTTGTTTTAATAGTATATTGACAGCATTGTTTTCTTTCAGAAATCCACTTAATTTTCTTTACCCTATTACTGAAATGGTAATTGACAAAAACAAGCTATATTGTCACCAGAAGAGCAATGCAAAATGTACAATTGATATTTCAAAATCATCTTTCCAGCTTGAATTTCAATGATGCATTGGGGCAACGATTTTGTGAGAAACATCTTCACCCTTAAAGAAAGATTTTCTTAACTTCTTACCTGTGTGCTGATTAGATATCACCTGGTTTTCACATTAAACAGATTCCCACTTGAGAAAGCAGCAAGGATGCAGTGAGGTTTATGTTTCCTGGTGTCAACCTGTATTATTTCAGTGGACATTGTAATGAGGATGCATCTTGCTGCCTTTCCAATGAAGCAAGTTTTAATCAGTAATAGGTGAAAAACCATTCCTACAAAGGTGTTAATCAGAGACTTGGCTTTGTGGACACTTTTCAGAGAGCAAATGTGTTAGCATAAAAATAAAGCCATAAAATGGAGAGCTGATTAATCACTCAATTGGATTTCTCTGCCTGCATAATTTTTTTTCTCTGCATCCCCATGCTAAATTGTGCTTCCTGTTTTTTATAAAATGACTTAATCAAATCTGACTCTGATTGCATCAGAGAAGGCCAGATACCCTACACTATAAGAGGTGGTTTGAAATTTTGACTTGTCTACTTAAAGATCACCAAAATTTGATCACACGGTCAATTACGTCCCTGGGTGGGATTAAACCACCAACCTTTCGGGTAACAGCCGAACGCGCTAACAGATTGCACCACAGAGACAGCTTGCAAAAGCTTGTACTGACAAAGGCTAAAAAGCATTCATCCAGAAAGTTTCCTAGAAAAAGGTTAAAAAGGCAATAATCTGGAGAGTTTTGCAAGATTTTTCTTCCATTGACCAATGAAGAAACACATTGGTACTTTCACATGATGAAGGAGTACTTCAGGATCTCTTAAACTTACATGAGCAGCAGCGTGGCGCAGCGGAAGCGTGCTGGGCCCATAACCCAGAGGTCGATGGATCGAAACCATCCTCTGCTATGTGCACTTATTTTTTTGTTAATTAAATTCTTCCAAAACTGGGATTGATATTTTGACTCTTTTATTTTTACCTAAAGTACAGTAACTTTTAACATTTTAATTTGTTTTAATAGTATATTGACAGCATTGTTTTCTTTCAGAAATCCACTTAATTTTCTTTACCCTATTACTGAAATGGTAATTGACAAAAACAAGCTACATTGTCACCAGAAGAGCAATGCAAAATGTACAATTGATATTTCAAAATCATCTTTCCAGCTTGAATTTCAATGATGCATTGGGGCAACGATTTTGTGAGAAACATCTTCACCCTTAAAGAAAGATTTTCTTAACTTCTTACCTGTGTGCTGATTAGATATCACCTGGTTTTCACATTAAACAGATTCCCACTTGAGAAAGCAGCAAGGATGCAGTTAGGTTTATGTTTCCTGGTGTCAACCTGTATTATTTCAGTGGACATTGTAATGAGGATGCATCTTGCTGCCTTTCCAATGAAGCAAGTTTTAATCAGTAATAGGTGAAAAACCATTCCTACAAAGGTGTTAATCAGAGACTTGGCTTTGTGGACACTTTTCATAGAGCAAATGTGTTAGCATAAAAATAAAGCCATAACATGGAGAGCTGATTAATCACTCAATTGGATTTCTCTGCCTGCATAATTTTTTTCTCTACAACCCCATGCTAAATTGTGCTTCCTGTTTTTTATAAAATGACTTCATCAAATCTGACTCTGATTGCATCAGAGAAGGCCAGGTACCCTACACTATAAGAGGTGGTTTGAAATTTTGACTTGTCTACTTAAAGATCACCAAAATTTGATCACACGGTCAATAACATTCCTGGGTGGGATTGAACCACCAACCTTTAGGTTAACAGCCGAATGCGCTTACCGATTGCGCCACAGAGACAGCTTGCAAAAGCATGTACTGACAAAGGCTAAAAAGCATTCATCTAGAAAGTTTCCTAGAAAAAGGTTAAAAAGGCAATAATCTGGAGAGTTTTGCAAGATTTTTCTTCCATTGACCAACGAAGAAACACATTGGTACTTTCGCATAATGAGTGAGTACTTCAGGATCTCTGACACTAACATGAGCAGCAGAGTGGCGCAGCGGAAGCGTGCTGGGCCCATAACCCAGAGGTCGATGGATCGAAACCATCCTCTGCTATGTGCACTTATTTTTTTGTTAATTAAATTCTTCCAAAACTGGGATTGATATTTTGACTCTTTTATTTTTACCTAAAGTACAATAACTTTTAACATTTTAATTTGTTTTAATAGCATATTGACAGCATTGTTTTCTTTCAGAAATCCACTTAATTTTCTTTACCATATTACTGAAATGGTAATTGACAAAAACAAGCTACATTGTCACCAGAAGAGCAATGCAAAATGTACAATTGATATTTCAAAATCATCTTTCCAGCTTGAATTTCAATGATGCATTGGGGCAACGATTTTGTGAGAAACATCTTCACCCTTAAAGAAAGATGTTCTTAACTTCTTACCTGTGTGCTGATTAGATATCACCTGGCTTTCACATTAAACAGATTCCCACTTGAGAAAGCAGCAAGGATGCAGTGAGGTTTATGTTTCCTGGTGTCAACCTGTATTATTTCAGTGGACATTGTAATGAGGATGCATCTTGCTGCCTTTCCAATGAAGCAAGTTTTAATCAGTAATAGGTGAAAAACCATTCCTACAAAGGTGTTAATCAGAGACTTGGCTTTGTGGACACTTTTCAGAGAGCAAATGTGTTAGCATAAAAATAAAGCCATAAAATGGAGAGCTGATTAATCACTCAATTGGATTTCTCTGCCTGCATAATTTTTTTCTCTGCAACCCCATGCTAAATTGTGCTTCCTGTTTTTTATAAAATGACTTCATCAAATCTGACTCTGATTGCATCAGAGAAGGCCAGGTACCCTACACTATAAGAGGTGGTTTGAAATTTTGACTTGTCTACTTAAAGATCACCAAAATTTGATCACACGGTCAATAACATTCCTGGGTGGGATTGAACCACCAGCCTTTAGGTTAACAGCCGAATGCGCTTACCGATTGCGCCACAGAGACAGCTTGCAAAAGCATGTACTGACAAAGGCTAAAAAGCATTCATCTAGAAAGTTTCCTAGAAAAAGGTTAAAAAGGCAATAATCTGGAGAGTTTTGCAAGATTTTTCTTCCATTGACCAATGAAGAAACACATTGGTACTTTCACATGATGAAGGAGTACTTCAGGATCTCTTAAACTTACATGAGCAGCAGAGTGGCGCAGCGGAAGCGTGCTGGGCCCATAACCCAGAGGTCGATGGATCGAAACCATCCTCTGCTATGTGCACTTATTTTTTTGTTAATTAAATTCTTCCAAAACTGGGATTGATATTTTGACTCTTTTATTTTTACCTAAAGTACAGTAACTTTTAACATTTTAATTTGTTTCAATAGTATATTGACAGCATTGTTATCTTTCAGAAATCCACTTAATTTTCTTTACCCTATTACTGAAATGGTAATTGACAAAAACAAGCTACATTGTCACCAGAAGAGCAATGCAAAATGTGCAATTGATATTTCAAAATCATCTTTCCAGCTTGAATTTCAATGATGCATTGGGGCAACGATTTTGTGAGAAACATCTTCACCCTTAAAGAAAGATTTTCTTAACTTCTTACCTGTGTGCTGATTAGATATCACCTGGCTTTCACATTAAACAGATTCCCACTTGAGAAAGCAGCAAGGATGCAGTGAGGTTTATGTTTCCTGGTGTCAACCTGTATTATTTCAGTGGACATTGTAATGAGGATGCATCTTGCTGCCTTTCCAATGAAGCAAGTTTTAATCAGTAATAGGTGAAAAACCATTCCTACAAAGGTGTTAATCAGAGACTTGGCTTTGTGGACACTTTTCAGAGAGCAAATGTGTTAGCATAAAAATAAAGCCATAAAATGGAGAGCTGATTAATCACTCAATTGGATTTCTCTGCCAGCATAATTTTTTTCTCTGCAACCCCATGCTAAATTGTGCTTCCTGTTTTTTATAAAATGACTTCATCAAATCTGACTCTGATTGCATCAGAGAAGGCCAGGTACCCTACACTATAAGAGGTGGTTTGAAATTTTGACTTGTCTACTTAAAGATCACCAAAATTTGATCACACGGTCAATAACATTCCTGGGTGGGATTGAACCACCAGCCTTTAAGTTAACAGCCGAATGCGCTTACCGATTGCGCCACAGAGACAGCTTGCAAAAGCATGTACTGACAAAGGCTAAAAAGCATTCATCTAGAAAGTTTCCTAGAAAAAGGTTAAAAAGGCAATAATCTGGAGAGTTTTGCAAGATTTTTCTTCCATTGACCAATGAAGAAACACATTGGTACTTTCACATGATGAAGGAGTACTTCAGGATCTCTTAAACTTACATGAGCAGCAGAGTGGCGCAGCGGAAGCGTGCTGGGCCCATAACCCAGAGGTCGATGGATCGAAACCATCCTCTGCTATGTGCACTTATTTTTTTGTTAATTAAATTCTTCCAAAACTGGGATTGATATTTTGACTCTTTTATTTTTACCTAAAGTACAGTAACTTTTAACATTTTAATTTGTTTCAATAGTATATTGACAGCATTGTTTTCTTTCAGAAATCCACTTAATTTTCTTTACCCTATTACTGAAATGGTAATTGACAAAAACAAGCTACATTGTCACCAGAAGAGCAATGCAAAATGTACAATTGATATTTCAAAATCATCTTTCCAGCTTGAATTTCAATGATGCATTGGGGCAACGATTTTGTGAGAAACATCTTCACCCTTAAAGAAAGATTTTCTTAACTTCTTACCTGTGTGCTGATTAGATATCACCTGGTTTTCACATTAAACAGATTCCCACTTGAGAAAGCAGCAAGGATGCAGTGAGGTTTATGTTTCCTGGTGTCAACCTGCATTATTTCAGTGGACATTGTAATGAGGATGCATCTTGCTGCCTTTCCAATGAAGCAAGTTTTAATCAGTAATAGGTGAAAAACCATTCCTACAAAGGTGTTAATCAGAGACTTGGCTTTGTGGACACTTTTCAGAGAGCAAATGTGTTAGCATAAAAATAAAGCCATAAAATGGAGAGCTGATTAATCACTCAATTGGATTTCTCTGCCTGCATAATTTTTTTTCTCTGCAACCCCATGCTAAATTGTGCTTCCTGTTTTTTATAAAATGACTTAATCAAATCTGACTCTGGTTGCATCAGAGAAGGCCAGATACCCTACACTATAAGAGGTGGTTTGAAATTTTGACTTGTCTACTTAAAGATCACCAAAATTTGATCACACGGTCAATTACGTCCCTGGGTGGGATTAAACCACCAACCTTTCGGTTAACAGCCGAACGCGCTCACAGATTGCACCACAGAGACAGCTTGCAAAAGCTTGTACTGACAAAGGCTAAAAAGCATTCATCTAGAAAGTTTCCTAGAAAAAGGTTAAAAAGGCAATAATCTGGAGAGTTTTGCAAGATTTTTCTTCCATTGACCAACGAAGAAACACATTGGTACTTTCACATGATGAGTGAGTACTTCAGGATCTCTGACACTAACATGAGCAGCAGAGTGACGCAGCGGAAGCGTGCTGGGCCCATAACCCAGAGGTCAATGGATCGAAACCATCCTCTGCTATGTGCACTTATTTTTTTGTTAATTAAATTCTTCCAAAACTGGGATTGATATTTTGACTCTTTTATTTTTACTTAAAGTACAATAACTTTTAACATTTTAATTTGTTTTAATAGTATATTGACAGCATTGTTTTCTTTCAGAAATCCACTTAATTTTCTGTACCCTATTACTGAAATGGTAATTGACAAAAACAAGCTACATTGTCACCAGAAGAGCAATGCAAAATGTACAATTGATATTTCAAAATCATCTTTCCAGCTTGAATTTCAATGATGCATTGGGGCAACGATTTTGTGAGAAACATCTTCACCCTTAAAGAAAGATTTTCTTAACTTCTTACCTGTGTGCTGATTAGATATCACCTGGTTTTCACATTAAACAGATTCCCACTTGAGAAAGCAGCAAGGATGCAGTGAGGTTTATGTTTCCTGGTGTCAACCTGTATTATTTCAGTGGACATTGTAATGAGGATGCATCTTGCTGCCTTTCCAATGAAGCAAGTTTTAATCAGTAATAGGTGAAAAACCATTCCTACAAAGGTGTTAATCAGAGACTTGGCTATGTGGACACTTTTCAGAGAGCAAATGTGTTAGCATAAAAATAAAGCCATAAAATGGAGAGCTGATTAATCACTCAATTGGATTTCTCTGCCTGCATAATTTTTTTTCTCTGCAACCCCATGCTAAATTGTGCTTCCTGTTTTTTATAAAATGACTTCATCAAATCTGACTCTGATTGCATCAGAGAAGGCCAGATACCCTACACTATAAGAGGTGGTTTGAAATTTTGACTTGTCTACTTAAAGATCACCAAAATTTGATCACACGGTCAATAACATTCCTGGGTGGGATTGAACCACCAACCTTTAGGTTAACAGCCGAATGCGCTTACCGATTGCGCCACAGAGACAGCTTGCAAAAGCATGTACTGACAAAGGCTAAAAAGCATTCATCTAGAAAGTTTCCTAGAAAAAGGTTAAAAAGGCAATAATCTGGAGAGTTTTGCAAGATTTTTCTTCCATTGACCAATGAAGAAACACATTGGTACTTTCACATGATGAGTGAGTACTTCAGGATCTCTGACACTAACATGAGCAGCAGAGTGGCGCAGCGGAAGCGTGCTGGGCCCATAACCCAGAGGTCGATGGATCGAAACCATCCTCTGCTATGTGCACTTATTTTTTGGTTAATTAAATTCTTCCAAAACTGGGATTGATATTTTGACTCTTTTATTTTTAATTAAAGTACAATAACTTTTAACATTTTAATTTGTTTTAATAGTATATTGACAGCATTGTTTTCTTTCAGAAATCCACTTAATTTTCTTTACCCTATTACTGAAATGGTAATTGACAAAAACAAGCTATATTGTCACCAGAAGAGCAATGCAAAATGTACAATTGATATTTCAAAATCATCTTTCCAGCTTGAATTTCAATGATGCATTGGGGCAACGATTTTGTGAGAAACATCTTCACCCTTAAAGAAAGATTTTCTTAACTTCTTACCTGTGTGCTGATTAGATATCACCTGGTTTTCACATTAAACAGATTCCCACTTGAGAAAGCAGCAAGGATGCAGTGAGGTTTATGTTTCCTGGTGTCAACCTGTATTATTTCAGTGGACATTGTAATGAGGATGCATCTTGCTGCCTTTCCAATGAAGCAAGTTTTAATCAGTAATAGGTGAAAAACCATTCCTACAAAGGTGTTAATCAGAGACTTGGCTTTGTGGACACTTTTCAGAGAGCAAATGTGTTAGCATAAAAATAAAGCCATAAAATGGAGAGCTGATTACTCACTCAATTGGATTTCTCTGCCTGCATAATTTTTTTTCTCTGCATCCCCATGCTAAATTGTGCTTCCTGTTTTTTATAAAATGACTTAATCAAATCTGACTCTGATTGCATCAGAGAAGGCCAGATACCCTACACTATAAGAGGTGGTTTGAAATTTTGACTTGTCTACTTAAAGATCACCAAAATTTGATCACACGGTCAATTACGTCCCTGGGTGGGATTAAACCACCAACCTTTCGGGTAACAGCCGAACGCGCTAACAGATTGCACCACAGAGACAGCTTGCAAAAGCTTGTACTGACAAAGGCTAAAAAGCATTCATCCAGAAAGTTTCCTAGAAAAAGGTTAAAAAGGCAATAATCTGGAGAGTTTTGCAAGATTTTTCTTCCATTGACCAATGAAGAAACACATTGGTACTTTCACATGATGAAGGAGTACTTCAGGATCTCTTAAACTTACATGAGCAGCAGCGTGGCGCAGCGGAAGCGTGCTGGGCCCATAACCCAGAGGTCGATGGATCGAAACCATCCTCTGCTATGTGCACTTATTTTTTTGTTAATTAAATTCTTCCAAAACTGGGATTGATATTTTGACTCTTTTATTTTTACCTAAAGTACAGTAACTTTTAACATTTTAATTTGTTTTAATAGTATATTGACAGCATTGTTTTCTTTCAGAAATCCACTTAATTTTCTTTACCCTATTACTGAAATGGTAATTGACAAAAACAAGCTACATTGTCACCAGAAGAGCAATGCAAAATGTACAATTGATATTTCAAAATCATCTTTCCAGCTTGAATTTCAATGATGCATTGGGGCAACGATTTTGTGAGAAACATCTTCACCCTTAAAGAAAGATTTTCTTAACTTCTTACCTGTGTGCTGATTAGATATCACCTGGTTTTCACATTAAACAGATTCCCACTTGAGAAAGCAGCAAGGATGCAGTTAGGTTTATGTTTCCTGGTGTCAACCTGTATTATTTCAGTGGACATTGTAATGAGGATGCATCTTGCTGCCTTTCCAATGAAGCAAGTTTTAATCAGTAATAGGTGAAAAACCATTCCTACAAAGGTGTTAATCAGAGACTTGGCTTTGTGGACACTTTTCATAGAGCAAATGTGTTAGCATAAAAATAAAGCCATAACATGGAGAGCTGATTAATCACTCAATTGGATTTCTCTGCCTGCATAATTTTTTTCTCTACAACCCCATGCTAAATTGTGCTTCCTGTTTTTTATAAAATGACTTCATCAAATCTGACTCTGATTGCATCAGAGAAGGCCAGGTACCCTACACTATAAGAGGTGGTTTGAAATTTTGACTTGTCTACTTAAAGATCACCAAAATTTGATCACACGGTCAATAACATTCCTGGGTGGGATTGAACCACCAACCTTTAGGTTAACAGCCGAATGCGCTTACCGATTGCGCCACAGAGACAGCTTGCAAAAGCATGTACTGACAAAGGCTAAAAAGCATTCATCTAGAAAGTTTCCTAGAAAAAGGTTAAAAAGGCAATAATCTGGAGAGTTTTGCAAGATTTTTCTTCCATTGACCAACGAAGAAACACATTGGTACTTTCGCATAATGAGTGAGTACTTCAGGATCTCTGACACTAACATGAGCAGCAGAGTGGCGCAGCGGAAGCGTGCTGGGCCCATAACCCAGAGGTCGATGGATCGAAACCATCCTCTGCTATGTGCACTTATTTTTTTGTTAATTAAATTCTTCCAAAACTGGGATTGATATTTTGACTCTTTTATTTTTACCTAAAGTACAATAACTTTTAACATTTTAATTTGTTTTAATAGCATATTGACAGCATTGTTTTCTTTCAGAAATCCACTTAATTTTCTTTACCATATTACTGAAATGGTAATTGACAAAAACAAGCTACATTGTCACCAGAAGAGCAATGCAAAATGTACAATTGATATTTCAAAATCATCTTTCCAGCTTGAATTTCAATGATGCATTGGGGCAACGATTTTGTGAGAAACATCTTCACCCTTAAAGAAAGATGTTCTTAACTTCTTACCTGTGTGCTGATTAGATATCACCTGGCTTTCACATTAAACAGATTCCCACTTGAGAAAGCAGCAAGGATGCAGTGAGGTTTATGTTTCCTGGTGTCAACCTGTATTATTTCAGTGGACATTGTAATGAGGATGCATCTTGCTGCCTTTCCAATGAAGCAAGTTTTAATCAGTAATAGGTGAAAAACCATTCCTACAAAGGTGTTAATCAGAGACTTGGCTTTGTGGACACTTTTCAGAGAGCAAATGTGTTAGCATAAAAATAAAGCCATAAAATGGAGAGCTGATTAATCACTCAATTGGATTTCTCTGCCTGCATAATTTTTTTCTCTGCAACCCCATGCTAAATTGTGCTTCCTGTTTTTTATAAAATGACTTCATCAAATCTGACTCTGATTGCATCAGAGAAGGCCAGGTACCCTACACTATAAGAGGTGGTTTGAAATTTTGACTTGTCTACTTAAAGATCACCAAAATTTGATCACACGGTCAATAACATTCCTGGGTGGGATTGAACCACCAGCCTTTAGGTTAACAGCCGAATGCGCTTACCGATTGCGCCACAGAGACAGCTTGCAAAAGCATGTACTGACAAAGGCTAAAAAGCATTCATCTAGAAAGTTTCCTAGAAAAAGGTTAAAAAGGCAATAATCTGGAGAGTTTTGCAAGATTTTTCTTCCATTGACCAATGAAGAAACACATTGGTACTTTCACATGATGAAGGAGTACTTCAGGATCTCTTAAACTTACATGAGCAGCAGAGTGGCGCAGCGGAAGCGTGCTGGGCCCATAACCCAGAGGTCGATGGATCGAAACCATCCTCTGCTATGTGCACTTATTTTTTTGTTAATTAAATTCTTCCAAAACTGGGATTGATATTTTGACTCTTTTATTTTTACCTAAAGTACAGTAACTTTTAACATTTTAATTTGTTTCAATAGTATATTGACAGCATTGTTATCTTTCAGAAATCCACTTAATTTTCTTTACCCTATTACTGAAATGGTAATTGACAAAAACAAGCTACATTGTCACCAGAAGAGCAATGCAAAATGTGCAATTGATATTTCAAAATCATCTTTCCAGCTTGAATTTCAATGATGCATTGGGGCAACGATTTTGTGAGAAACATCTTCACCCTTAAAGAAAGATTTTCTTAACTTCTTACCTGTGTGCTGATTAGATATCACCTGGCTTTCACATTAAACAGATTCCCACTTGAGAAAGCAGCAAGGATGCAGTGAGGTTTATGTTTCCTGGTGTCAACCTGTATTATTTCAGTGGACATTGTAATGAGGATGCATCTTGCTGCCTTTCCAATGAAGCAAGTTTTAATCAGTAATAGGTGAAAAACCATTCCTACAAAGGTGTTAATCAGAGACTTGGCTTTGTGGACACTTTTCAGAGAGCAAATGTGTTAGCATAAAAATAAAGCCATAAAATGGAGAGCTGATTAATCACTCAATTGGATTTCTCTGCCAGCATAATTTTTTTCTCTGCAACCCCATGCTAAATTGTGCTTCCTGTTTTTTATAAAATGACTTCATCAAATCTGACTCTGATTGCATCAGAGAAGGCCAGGTACCCTACACTATAAGAGGTGGTTTGAAATTTTGACTTGTCTACTTAAAGATCACCAAAATTTGATCACACGGTCAATAACATTCCTGGGTGGGATTGAACCACCAGCCTTTAAGTTAACAGCCGAATGCGCTTACCGATTGCGCCACAGAGACAGCTTGCAAAAGCATGTACTGACAAAGGCTAAAAAGCATTCATCTAGAAAGTTTCCTAGAAAAAGGTTAAAAAGGCAATAATCTGGAGAGTTTTGCAAGATTTTTCTTCCATTGACCAATGAAGAAACACATTGGTACTTTCACATGATGAAGGAGTACTTCAGGATCTCTTAAACTTACATGAGCAGCAGAGTGGCGCAGCGGAAGCGTGCTGGGCCCATAACCCAGAGGTCGATGGATCGAAACCATCCTCTGCTATGTGCACTTATTTTTTTGTTAATTAAATTCTTCCAAAACTGGGATTGATATTTTGACTCTTTTATTTTTACCTAAAGTACAGTAACTTTTAACATTTTAATTTGTTTCAATAGTATATTGACAGCATTGTTTTCTTTCAGAAATCCACTTAATTTTCTTTACCCTATTACTGAAATGGTAATTGACAAAAACAAGCTACATTGTCACCAGAAGAGCAATGCAAAATGTACAATTGATATTTCAAAATCATCTTTCCAGCTTGAATTTCAATGATGCATTGGGGCAACGATTTTGTGAGAAACATCTTCACCCTTAAAGAAAGATTTTCTTAACTTCTTACCTGTGTGCTGATTAGATATCACCTGGTTTTCACATTAAACAGATTCCCACTTGAGAAAGCAGCAAGGATGCAGTTAGGTTTATGTTTCCTGGTGTCAACCTGTATTATTTCAGTGGACATTGTAATGAGGATGCATCTTGCTGCCTTTCCAATGAAGCAAGTTTTAATCAGTAATAGGTGAAAAACCATTCCTACAAAGGTGTTAATCAGAGACTTGGCTTTGTGGACACTTTTCAGAGAGCAAATGTGTTAGCATAAAAATAAAGCCATAAAATGGAGAGCTGATTAATCACTCAATTGGATTTCTCTGCCTGCATAATTTTTTTCTCTGCAACCCCATGCTAAATTGTGCTTCCTGTTTTTTATAAAATGACTTCATCAAATCTGACTCTGATTGCATCAGAGAAGGCCAGGTACCCTACACTATAAGAGGTGGTTTGAAATTTTGACTTGTCTACTTAAAGATCACCAAAATTTGATCACACGGTCAATAACATTCCTGGGTGGGATTGAACCACCAACCTTTAGGTTAACAGCCGAATGCGCTTACCGATTGCGCCACAGAGACAGCTTGCAAAAGCATGTACTGACAAAGGCTAAAAAGCATTCATCTAGAAAGTTTCCTAGAAAAAGGTTAAAAAGGCAATAGTCTGGAGAGTTTTGCAAGATTTTTCTTCCATTGACCAACTAAGAAACACATTGGTACTTTCACATAATGAGTGAGTACTTCAGGATCTCTGACACTAACATGAGCAGCAGAGTGGCGCAGCGGAAGCGTGCTGGGCCCATAACCCAGAGGTCGATGGATCGAAACCATCCTCTGCTATGTGCACTTATTTTTTGGTTAATTAAATTCTTCCAAAACTGGGATTGATATTTTGACTCTTTTATTTTTACTTAAAGTACAATAACTTTTAACATTTTAATTTGTTTTAATAGTATATTGACAGCATTGTTTTCTTTCAGAAATCCACTTAATTTTCTTTACTCTATTACTGAAATTGTAATTGACAAAAACAAGCTATATTGTCACCAGAAGAGCAATGCAAAATGTACAATTGATATTTCAAAATCATCTTTCCAGCTTGAATTTCAATGATGCATTGGGGCAACGATTTTGTGAGAAACATCTTCACCCTTAAAGAAAGATTTTCTTAACTTCTTACCTGTGTGCTGATTAGATATCACCTGGTTTTCACATTAAACAGATTCCCACTTGAGAAAGCAGCAAGGATGCAGTGAGGTTTTTGTTTCCTGGTGTCAACCTGTATTATTTCAGTGGACATTGTAATGAGGATGCATCTTGCTGCCTTTCCAATGAAGCAAGTTTTAATCAGTAATAGGTGAAAAACCATTCCTACAAAGGTGTTAATCAGAGACTTGGCTTTGTGGACACTTTTCAGAGAGCAAATGTGTTAGCATAAAAATAAAGCCATAAAATGGAGAGCTGATTAATCACTCAATTGGATTTCTCTGCCTGCATAATTTTTTTTCTCTGCATCCCCATGCTAAATTGTGCTTCCTGTTTTTTATAAAATGACTTAATCAAATCTGACTCTGATTGCATCAGAGAAGGCCAGATACCCTACACTATAAGAGGTGGTTTGAAATTTTGACTTGTCTACTTAAAGATCACCAAAATTTGATCACACGGTCAATTACGTCCCTGGGTGGGATTAAACCACCAACCTTTCGGTTAACAGCCGAACGCGCTGACAGATTGCACCACAGAGACAGCTTGCAAAAGCTTGTACTGACAAAGGCTAAAAAGCATTCATCTAGAAAGTTTCCTAGAAAAAGGTTAAAAAGGCAATAATCTGGAGAGTTTTGCAAGATTTTTCTTCCATTGACCAATGAAGAAACACATTGGTACTTTCACATGATGAAGGAGTACTTCAGGATCTCTGACACTAACATGAGCAGCAGAGTGGCGCAGCGGAAGCGTGCTGGGCCCATAACCCAGAGGTCGATGGATTGAAACCATCCTCTGCTATGTGCACTTATTTTTTGGTTAATTAAATTCTTCCAAAACTGGGATTGATATTTTGACTCTTTTATTTTTACTTAAAGTACAATAACTTTTAACATTTTAATTTGTTTTAATAGTATATTGACAGCATTGTTTTCTTTCAGAAATCCACTTAATTTTCTTTACCCTATTACTGAAATGGTAATTGACAAAAACAAGCTATATTGTCACCAGAAGAACAATGCAAAATGTACAATTGATATTTCAAAATCATCTTTCCAGCTTGAATTTCAATGATGCATTGGGGCAACGATTTTGTGAGAAACATCTTCACCCTTAAAGAAAGATTTTCTTAACTTCTTACCTGTGTGCTGATTAGATATCACCTGGTTTTCACATTAAACAGATTCCCACTTGAGAAAGCAGCAAGGATGCAGTGAGGTTTATGTTTCCTGGTGTCAACCTGTATTATTTCAGTGGACATTGTAATGAGGATGCATCTTGCTGCCTTTCCAATGAAGCAAGTTTTAATCAGTAATAGGTGAAAAACCATTCCTACAAAGGTGTTAATCAGAGACTTGGCTTTGTGGACACTTTTCAGAGAGCAAATGTGTTAGCATAAAAATAAAGCCATAAAATGGAGAGCTGATTAATCACTCAATTGGATTTCTCTGCCTGCATAATTTTTTTTCTCTGCAACCCCATGCTAAATTGTGCTTCCTGTTTTTTATAAAATGACTTCATCAAATCTGACTCTGGTTGCATCAGAGAAGGCCAGATACCCTACACTATAAGAGGTGGTTTGAAATTTTGACTTGTCTACTTAAAGATCACCAAAATTTGATCACACGGTCAATTACGTCCCTGGGTGGGATTAAACCACCAACCTTTCGGTTAACAGCCGAACGCGCTCACAGATTGCACCACAGAGACAGCTTGCAAAAGCTTGTACTGACAAAGGCTAAAAAGCATTCATCTAGAAAGTTTCCTAGAAAAAGGTTAAAAAGGCTATAATCTGGAGAGTTTTGCAAGATTTTTCTTCCATTGACCAACGAAGAAACACATTGGTACTTTCACATGATGAGTGAGTACTTCAGGATCTCTGACACTAACATGAGCAGCAGAGTGGCGCAGCGGAAGCGTGCTGGGCCCATAACCCAGAGGTCAATGGATCGAAACCATCCTCTGCTATGTGCACTTATTTTTTTGTTAATTAAATTCTTCCAAAACTGGGATTGATATTTTGACTCTTTTATTTTTACTTAAAGTACAATAACTTTTAACATTTTAATTTGTTTTAATAGTATATTGACAGCATTGTTTTCTTTCAGAAATCCACTTAATTTTCTGTACCCTATTACTGAAATGGTAATTGACAAAAACAAGCTACATTGTCACCAGAAGAGCAATGCAAAATGTACAATTGATATTTCAAAATCATCTTTCCAGCTTGAATTTCAATGATGCATTGGGGCAACGATTTTGTGAGAAACATCTTCACCCTTAAAGAAAGATTTTCTTAACTTCTTACCTGTGTGCTGATTAGATATCACCTGGTTTTCACATTAAACAGATTCCCACTTGAGAAAGCAGCAAGGATGCAGTGAGGTTTATGTTTCCTGGTGTCAACCTGTATTATTTCAGTGGACATTGTAATGAGGATGCATCTTGCTGCCTTTCCAATGAAGCAAGTTTTAATCAGTAATAGGTGAAAAAACATTCCTACAAAGGTGTTAATCAGAGACTTGGCTATTTGGACACTTTTCAGAGAGCAAATGTGTTAGCATAAAAATAAAGCCATAAAATGGAGAGCTGATTAATCACTCAATTGGATTTCTCTGCCTGCATAATTTTTTTTCTCTGCAACCCCATGCTAAATTGTGCTTCCTGTTTTTTATAAAATGACTTCATCAAATCTGACTCTGATTGCATCAGAGAAGGCCAGATACCCTACACTATAAGAGGTGGTTTGAAATTTTGACTTGTCTACTTAAAGATCACCAAAATTTGATCACACGGTCAATAACATTCCTGGGTGGGATTGAACCACCAACCTTTAGGTTAACAGCCGAATGCGCTTACCGATTGCGCCACAGAGACAGCTTGCAAAAGCATGTACTGACAAAGGCTAAAAAGCATTCATCTAGAAAGTTTCCTAGAAAAAGGTTAAAAAGGCAATAATCTGGAGAGTTTTGCAAGATTTTTCTTCCATTGACCAATGAAGAAACACATTGGTACTTTCACATGATGAGTGAGTACTTCAGGATCTCTGACACTAACATGAGCAGCAGAGTGGCGCAGCGGAAGCGTGCTGGGCCCATAACCCAGAGGTCGATGGATCGAAACCATCCTCTGCTATGTGCACTTATTTTTTGGTTAATTAAATTCTTCCAAAACTGGGATTGATATTTTGACTCTTTTATTTTTACTTAAAGTACAATAACTTTTAACATTTTAATTTGTTTTAATAGTATATTGACAGCATTGTTTTCTTTCAGAAATCCACTTAATTTTCTTTACCCTATTACTGAAATGGTAATTGACAAAAACAAGCTATATTGTCACCAGAAGAGCAATGCAAAATGTACAATTGATATTTCAAAATCATCTTTCCAGCTTGAATTTCAATGATGCATTGGGGCAACGATTTTGTGAGAAACATCTTCACCCTTAAAGAAAAATTTTCTTAACTTCTTACCTGTGTGCTGATTAGATATCACCTGGTTTTCACATTAAACAGATTCCCACTTGAGAAAGCAGCAAGGATGCAGTGAGGTTTATGTTTCCTGGTGTCAACCTGTATTATTTCAGTGGACATTGTAATGAGGATGCATCTTGCTGCCTTTCCAATGAAGCAAGTTTTAATCAGTAATAGGTGAAAAACCATTCCTACAAAGGTGTTAATCAGAGACTTGGCTTTGTGGACACTTTTCAGAGAGCAAATGTGTTAGCATAAAAATAAAGCCATAAAATGGAGAGCTGATTAATCACTCAATTGGATTTCTCTGCCTGCATAATTTTTTTTCTCTGCATCCCCATGCTAAATTGTGCTTCCTGTTTTTTATAAAATTACTTAATCAAATCTGACTCTGATTGCATCAGAGAAGGCCAGATACCCTACACTATAAGAGGTGGTTTGAAATTTTGACTTGTCTACTTAAAGATCACCAAAATTTGATCACACGGTCAATTACGTCCCTGGGTGGGATTAAACCACCAACCTTTCGGTTAACAGCCGAACGCGCTAACAGATTGCACCACAGAGACAGCTTGCAAAAGCTTGTACTGACAAAGGCTAAAAAGCATTCATCAAGAAAGTTTCCTAGAAAAAGGTTAAAAAGGCAATAATCTGGAGAGTTTTGCAAGATTTTTCTTCCATTGACCAATGAAGAAACACATTGGTACTTTCACATGATGAAGGAGTACTTCAGGATCTCTTAAACTTACATGAGCAGCAGAGTGGCGCAGCGGAAGCGTGCTGGGCCCATAACCCAGAGGTCGATGGATCGAAACCATCCTCTGCTATGTGCACTTATTTTTTGGTTAATTAAATTCTTCCAAAACTGGGATTGATATTTTGACTCTTTTATTTTTACCTAAAGTACAGTAACTTTTAACATTTTAATTTGTTTTAATAGTATATTGACAGCATTGTTTTCTTTCAGAAATCCACTTAATTTTCTTTACCCTATTACTGAAATGGTAATTGACAAAAACAAGCTACATTGTCACCAGAAGAGCAATGCAAAATGTACAATTGATATTTCAAAATCATCTTTCCAGCTTGAATTTCAATGATGCATTGGGGCAACGATTTTGTGAGAAACATCTTCACCCTTAAAGAAAGATTTTCTTAACTTCTTACCTGTGTGCTGATTAGATATCACCTGGTTTTCACATTAAACAGATTCCCACTTGAGAAAGCAGCAAGGATGCAGTTAGGTTTATGTTTCCTGGTGTCAACCTGTATTATTTCAGTGGACATTGTAATGAGGATGCATCTTGCTGCCTTTCCAATGAAGCAAGTTTTAATCAGTAATAGGTGAAAAACCATTCCTACAAAGGTGTTAATCAGAGACTTGGCTTTGTGGACACTTTTCATAGAGCAAATGTGTTAGCATAAAAATAAAGCCATAACATGGAGAGCTGATTAATCACTCAATTGGATTTCTCTGCCTGCATAATTTTTTTCTCTACAACCCCATGCTAAATTGTGCTTCCTGTTTTTTATAAAATGACTTCATCAAATCTGACTCTGATTGCATCAGAGAAGGCCAGGTACCCTACACTATAAGAGGTGGTTTGAAATTTTGACTTGTCTACTTAAAGATCACCAAAATTTGATCACACGGTCAATAACATTCCTGGGTGGGATTGAACCACCAACCTTTAGGTTAACAGCCGAATGCGCTTACCGATTGCGCCACAGAGACAGCTTGCAAAAGCATGTACTGACAAAGGCTAAAAAGCATTCATCTAGAAAGTTTCCTAGAAAAAGGTTAAAAAGGCAATAATCTGGAGAGTTTTGCAAGATTTTTCTTCCATTGACCAACGAAGAAACACATTGGTACTTTCACATAATGAGTGAGTACTTCAGGATCTCTGACACTAACATGAGCAGCAGAGTGGCGCAGCGGAAGCGTGCTGGGCCCATAACCCAGAGGTCGATGGATCGAAACCATCCTCTGCTATGTGCACTTATTTTTTTGTTAATTAAATTCTTCCAAAACTGGGATTGATATTTTGACTCTTTTATTTTTACCTAAAGTACAATAACTTTTAACATTTTAATTTGTTTTAATAGCATATTGACAGCATTGTTTTCTTTCAGAAATCCACTTAATTTTCTTTACCCTATTACTGAAATGGTAATTGACAAAAACAAGCTACATTGTCACCAGAAGAGCAATGCAAAATGTACAATTGATATTTCAAAATCATCTTTCCAGCTTGAATTTCAATGATGCATTGGGGCAACGATTTTGTGAGAAACATCTTCACCCTTAAAGAAAGATTTTCTTAACTTCTTACCTGTGTGCTGATTAGATATCACCTGGTTTTCACATTAAACAGATTCCCACTTGAGAAAGCAGCAAGGATGCAGTTAGGTTTATGTTTCCTGGTGTCAACCTGTATTATTTCAGTGGACATTGTAATGAGGATGCATCTTGCTGCCTTTCCAATGAAGCAAGTTTTAATCAGTAATAGGTGAAAAACCATTCCTACAAAGGTGTTAATCAGAGACTTGGCTTTGTGGACACTTTTCATAGAGCAAATGTGTTAGCATAAAAATAAAGCCATAACATGGAGAGCTGATTAATCACTCAATTGGATTTCTCTGCCTGCATAATTTTTTTCTCTACAACCCCATGCTAAATTGTGCTTCCTGTTTTTTATAAAATGACTTCATCAAATCTGACTCTGATTGCATCAGAGAAGGCCAGGTACCCTACACTATAAGAGGTGGTTTGAAATTTTGACTTGTCTACTTAAAGATCACCAAAATTTGATCACACGGTCAATAACATTCCTGGGTGGGATTGAACCACCAACCTTTAGGTTAACAGCCGAATGCGCTTACCGATTGCGCCACAGAGACAGCTTGCAAAAGCATGTACTGACAAAGGCTAAAAAGCATTCATCTAGAAAGTTTCCTAGAAAAAGGTTAAAAAGGCAATAATCTGGAGAGTTTTGCAAGATTTTTCTTCCATTGACCAATGAAGAAACACATTGGTACTTTCACATGATGAAGGAGTACTTCAGGATCTCTTAAACTTACATGAGCAGCAGAGTGGCGCAGCGGAAGCGTGCTGGGCCCATAACCCAGAGGTCGATGGATCGAAACCATCCTCTGCTATGTGCACTTATTTTTTTGTTAATTAAATTCTTCCAAAACTGGGATTGATATTTTGACTCTTTTATTTTTACCTAAAGTACAGTAACTTTTAACATTTTAATTTGTTTCAATAGTATATTGACAGCATTGTTATCTTTCAGAAATCCACTTAATTTTCTTTACCCTATTACTGAAATGGTAATTGACAAAAACAAGCTTCATTGTCACCAGAAGAGCAATGCAAAATGTGCAATTGATATTTCAAAATCATCTTTCCAGCTTGAATTTCAATGATGCATTGGGGCAACGATTTTGTGAGAAACATCTTCACCCTTAAAGAAAGATTTTCTTAACTTCTTACCTGTGTGCTGATTAGATATCACCTGGTTTTCACATTAAACAGATTCCCACTTGAGAAAGCAGCAAGGATGCAGTTAGGTTTATGTTTCCTGGTGTCAACCTGTATTATTTCAGTGGACATTGTAATGAGGATGCATCTTGCTGCCTTTCCAATGAAGCAAGTTTTAATCAGTAATAGGTGAAAAACCATTCCTACAAAGGTGTTAATCAGAGACTTGGCTTTGTGGACACTTTTCAGAGAGCAAATGTGTTAGCATAAAAATAAAGCCATAAAATGGAGAGCTGATTAATCACTCAATTGGATTTCTCTGCCTGCATAATTTTTTTCTCTGCAACCCCATGCTAAATTGTGCTTCCTGTTTTTTATAAAATGACTTCATCAAATCTGACTCTGATTGCATCAGAGAAGGCCAGGTACCCTACACTATAAGAGGTGGTTTGAAATTTTGACTTGTCTACTTAAAGATCACCAAAATTTGATCACACGGTCAATAACATTCCTGGGTGGGATTGAACCACCAACCTTTAGGTTAACAGCCGAATGCGCTTACCGATTGCGCCACAGAGACAGCTTGCAAAAGCATGTACTGACAAAGGCTAAAAAGCATTCATCTAGAAAGTTTCCTAGAAAAAGGTTAAAAAGGCAATAGTCTGGAGAGTTTTGCAAGATTTTTCTTCCATTGACCAACTAAGAAACACATTGGTACTTTCACATAATGAGTGAGTACTTCAGGATCTCTGACACTAACATGAGCAGCAGAGTGGCGCAGCGGAAGCGTGCTGGGCCCATAACCCAGAGGTCGATGGATCGAAACCATCCTCTGCTATGTGCACTTATTTTTTGGTTAATTAAATTCTTCCAAAACTGGGATTGATATTTTGACTCTTTTATTTTTACTTAAAGTACAATAACTTTTAACATTTTAATTTGTTTTAATAGTATATTGACAGCATTGTTTTCTTTCAGAAATCCACTTAATTTTCTTTACTCTATTACTGAAATTGTAATTGACAAAAACAAGCTATATTGTCACCAGAAGAGCAATGCAAAATGTACAATTGATATTTCAAAATCATCTTTCCAGCTTGAATTTCAATGATGCATTGGGGCAACGATTTTGTGAGAAACATCTTCACCCTTAAAGAAAGATTTTCTTAACTTCTTACCTGTGTGCTGATTAGATATCACCTGGTTTTCACATTAAACAGATTCCCACTTGAGAAAGCAGCAAGGATGCAGTGAGGTTTATGTTTCCTGGTGTCAACCTGTATTATTTCAGTGGACATTGTAATGAGGATGCATCTTGCTGCCTTTCCAATGAAGCAAGTTTTAATCAGTAATAGGTGAAAAACCATTCCTACAAAGGTGTTAATCAGAGACTTGGCTTTGTGGACACTTTTCAGAGAGCAAATGTGTTAGCATAAAAATAAAGCCATAAAATGGAGAGCTGATTAATCACTCAATTGGATTTCTCTGCCTGCATAATTTTTTTTCTCTGCAACCCCATGCTAAATTGTGCTTCCTGTTTTTTATAAAATGACTTAATCAAATCTGACTCTGGTTGCATCAGAGAAGGCCAGATACCCTACACTATAAGAGGTGGTTTGAAATTTTGACTTGTCTACTTAAAGATCACCAAAATTTGATCACACGGTCATTAACATTCCTGGGTGGGATTGAACCACCAACCTTTAGGTTAACAGCCGAACGCGCTAACAGATTGCACCACAGAGACAGCTTGCAAAAGCTTGTACTGACAAAGGCTAAAAAGCATTCATCTAGAAAGTTTCCTAGAAAAAGGTTAAAAAGGCAATAATCTGGAGAGTTTTGCAAGATTTTTCTTCCATTGACCAACGAAGAAACACATTGGTACTTTCACATAATGAGTAAGTACTTCAGGATCTCTGACACTAACATGAGCAGCAGAGTGGCGCAGCGGAAGCGTGCTGGGCCCATAACCCAGAGGTCGATGGATCGAAACCATCCTCTGCTATGTGCACTTATTTTTTGGTTAATTAAATTCTTCCAAAACTGGGATTGATATTTTGACTCTTTTATTTTTAATTAAAGTACAATAACTTTTAACATTTTAATTTGTTTTAATAGTATATTGACAGCATTGTTTTCTTTCAGAAATCCACTTAATTTTCTTTACCCTATTACTGAAATGGTAATTGACAAAAACAAGCTATATTGTCACCAGAAGAGCAATGCAAAATGTACAATTGATATTTCAAAATCATCTTTCCATCTTGAATTTCAATGATGCATTGGGGCAACGATTTTGTGAGAAACATCTTCACCCTTAAAGAAAGATTTTCTTAACTTCTTACCTGTGTGCTGATTAGATATCACCTGGCTTTCACATTAAACAGATTCCCACTTGAGAAAGCAGCAAGGATGCAGTGAGGTTTATGTTTCCTGGTGTCAACCTGTATTATTTCAGTGGACATTGTAATGAGGATGCATCTTGCTGCCTTTCCAATGAAGCAAGTTTTAATCAGTAATAGGTGAAAAACCATTCCTACAAAGGTGTTAATCAGAGACTTGGCTTTGTGGACACTTTTCAGAGAGCAAATGTGTTAGCATAAAAATAAAGCCATAAAATGGAGAGCTGATTAATCACTCAATTGGATTTCTCTGCCAGCATAATTTTTTTCTCTGCAACCCCATGCTAAATTGTGCTTCCTGTTTTTTATAAAATGACTTCATCAAATCTGACTCTGATTGCATCAGAGAAGGCCAGGTACCCTACACTATAAGAGGTGGTTTGAAATTTTGACTTGTCTACTTAAAGATCACCAAAATTTGATCACACGGTCAATAACATTCCTGGGTGGGATTGAACCACCAGCCTTTAGGTTAACAGCCGAATGCGCTTACCGATTGCGCCACAGAGACAGCTTGCAAAAGCATGTACTGACAAAGGCTAAAAAGCATTCATCTAGAAAGTTTCCTAGAAAAAGGTTAAAAAGGCAATAATCTGGAGAGTTTTGCAAGATTTTTCTTCCATTGACCAATGAAGAAACACATTGGTACTTTCACATGATGAAGGAGTACTTCAGGATCTCTTAAACTTACATGAGCAGCAGAGTGGCGCAGCGGAAGCGTGCTGGGCCCATAACCCAGAGGTCGATGGATCGAAACCATCCTCTGCTATGTGCACTTATTTTTTTGTTAATTAAATTCTTCCAAAACTGGGATTGATATTTTGACTCTTTTATTTTTACCTAAAGTACAGTAACTTTTAACATTTTAATTTGTTTCAATAGTATATTGACAGCATTGTTTTCTTTCAGAAATCCACTTAATTTTCTTTACCCTATTACTGAAATGGTAATTGACAAAAACAAGCTACATTGTCACCAGAAGAGCAATGCAAAATGTACAATTGATATTTCAAAATCATCTTTCCAGCTTGAATTTCAATGATGCATTGGGGCAACGATTTTGTGAGAAACATCTTCACCCTTAAAGAAAGATTTTCTTAACTTCTTACCTGTGTGCTGATTAGATATCACCTGGTTTTCACATTAAACAGATTCCCACTTGAGAAAGCAGCAAGGATGCAGTTAGGTTTATGTTTCCTGGTGTCAACCTGTATTATTTCAGTGGACATTGTAATGAGGATGCATCTTGCTGCCTTTCCAATGAAGCAAGTTTTAATCAGTAATAGGTGAAAAACCATTCCTACAAAGGTGTTAATCAGAGACTTGGCTTTGTGGACACTTTTCAGAGAGCAAATGTGTTAGCATAAAAATAAAGCCATAAAATGGAGAGCTGATTAATCACTCAATTGGATTTCTCTGCCTGCATAATTTTTTTCTCTGCAACCCCATGCTAAATTGTGCTTCCTGTTTTTTATAAAATGACTTCATCAAATCTGACTCTGATTGCATCAGAGAAGGCCAGGTACCCTACACTATAAGAGGTGGTTTGAAATTTTGACTTGTCTACTTAAAGATCACCAAAATTTGATCACACGGTCAATAACATTCCTGGGTGGGATTGAACCACCAACCTTTAGGTTAACAGCCGAATGCGCTTACCGATTGCGCCACAGAGACAGCTTGCAAAAGCATGTACTGACAAAGGCTAAAAAGCATTCATCTAGAAAGTTTCCTAGAAAAAGGTTAAAAAGGCAATAGTCTGGAGAGTTTTGCAAGATTTTTCTTCCATTGACCAACTAAGAAACACATTGGTACTTTCACATAATGAGTGAGTACTTCAGGATCTCTGACACTAACATGAGCAGCAGAGTGGCGCAGCGGAAGCGTGCTGGGCCCATAACCCAGAGGTCGATGGATCGAAACCATCCTCTGCTATGTGCACTTATTTTTTGGTTAATTAAATTCTTCCAAAACTGGGATTGATATTTTGACTCTTTTATTTTTACTTAAAGTACAATAACTTTTAACATTTTAATTTGTTTTAATAGTATATTGACAGCATTGTTTTCTTTCAGAAATCCACTTAATTTTCTTTACTCTATTACTGAAATTGTAATTGACAAAAACAAGCTATATTGTCACCAGAAGAGCAATGCAAAATGTACAATTGATATTTCAAAATCATCTTTCCAGCTTGAATTTCAATGATGCATTGGGGCAACGATTTTGTGAGAAACATCTTCACCCTTAAAGAAAGATTTTCTTAACTTCTTACCTGTGTGCTGATTAGATATCACCTGGTTTTCACATTAAACAGATTCCCACTTGAGAAAGCAGCAAGGATGCAGTGAGGTTTATGTTTCCTGGTGTCAACCTGTATTATTTCAGTGGACATTGTAATGAGGATGCATCTTGCTGCCTTTCCAATGAAGCAAGTTTTAATCAGTAATAGGTGAAAAACCATTCCTACAAAGGTGTTAATCAGAGACTTGGCTTTGTGGACACTTTTCAGAGAGCAAATGTGTTAGCATAAAAATAAAGCCATAAAATGGAGAGCTGATTAATCACTCAATTGGATTTCTCTGCCTGCATAATTTTTTTTCTCTGCAACCCCATGCTAAATTGTGCTTCCTGTTTTTTATAAAATGACTTAATCAAATCTGACTCTGGTTGCATCAGAGAAGGCCAGATACCCTACACTATAAGAGGTGGTTTGAAATTTTGACTTGTCTACTTAAAGATCACCAAAATTTGATCACACGGTCAATAACATTCCTGGATGGGATTGAACCACCAACCTTTAGGTTAACAGCCGAACGCGCTAACAGATTGCACCACAGAGACAGCTTGCAAAAGCTTGTACTGACAAAGGCTAAAAAGCATTCATCTAGAAAGTTTCCTAGAAAAAGGTTAAAAAGGCAATAATCTGGAGAGTTTTGCAAGATTTTTCTTCCATTGACCAACGAAGAAACACATTGGTACTTTCACATAATGAGTAAGTACTTCAGGATCTCTGACACTAACATGAGCAGCAGAGTGGCGCAGCGGAAGCGTGCTGGGCCCATAACCCAGAGGTCGATGGATCGAAACCATCCTCTGCTATGTGTACTTATTTTTTTGTTAATTAAATTCTTCCAAAACTGGGATTGATATTTTGACTCTTTTATTTTTACCTAAAGTACAATAACTTTTAACATTTTAATTTGTTTTAATAGCATATTGACAGCATTGTTTTCTTTCAGAAATCCACTTAATTTTCTTTACCCTATTACTGAAATGGTAATTGACAAAAACAAGCTACATTGTCACCAGAAGAGCAATGCAAAATGTACAATTGATATTTCAAAATCATCTTTCCAGCTTGAAATTCAATGATGCATTGGGGTAACGATTTTGTGAGAAACATCTTCACCCTTAAAGAAAGATTTTCTTAACTTCTTACCTGTGTGCTGATTAGATATCACCTGGTTTTCACATTAAACAGATTCCCACTTGAGAAAGCAGCAAGGATGCAGTGAGGTTTATGTTTCCTGGTGTCAACCTGTATTATTTCAGTGGACATTGTAATGAGGATGCATCTTGCTGCCTTTCCAATGAAGCAAGTTTTAATCAGTAATAGGTGAAATACCATTCCTACAAAGGTGTTAATCAGAGACTTGACTTTGTGGACACTTTTCAGAGAGCAAATGTGTTAGCATAAAAATAAAGCCATAAAATGGAGAGCTGATTAATCACTCAATTGGATTTCTCTGCCTGCATAATTTTTTTTCTCTGCAACCCCATGCTAAATTGTGCTTTCTGTTTTTTATAAAATGACTTCATCAAATCTGACTCTGATTGCATCAGAGAAGGCCAGGTACCCTACACTATAAGAGGTGGTTTGAAATTTTGACTTGTCTACTTAAAGATCACCAAAATTTGATCACACGGTCAATAACATCCCTGGGTGGGATTGAACAACCAACCTTTAGGTAAACAGCCGAATGCGCTTACCGATTGCACCACAGAGACAGCTTGCAAAAGCAAGTACTGACAAAGGCTAAAAAGCATTCATCTAGAAAGTTTCCTAGAAAAAGGTTAAAAAGGCAATAATCTGGAGAGTTTTGCAAGATTTTTCTTCCATTGACCAACGAAGAAACACATTGGTACTTTCACATAATGAGTAAGTACTTCAGGATCTCTGACACTAACATGAGCAGCAGAGTGGCGCAGCGGAAGCGTGCTGGGCCCATAACCCAGAGGTCGATGGATCGAAACCATCCTCTGCTATGTGCACTTATTTTTTGGTTAATTAAATTCTTCCAAAACTGGGATTGATATTTTGACTCTTTTATTTTTACTTAAAGTACAATAACTTTTAACATTTTAATTTGTTTTAATAGTATATTGACAGCATTGTTTTCTTTCAGAAATCCACTTAATTTTCTTTACCCTATTACTGAAATGGTAATTGACAAAAACAAGCTATATTGTCACCAGAAGAGCAATGCAAAATGTACAATTGATATTTCAAAATCATCTTTCCATCTTGAATTTCAATGATGCATTGGGGCAACGATTTTGTGAGAAACATCTTCACCCTTAAAGAAAGATTTTCTTAACTTCTTACCTGTGTGCTGATTAGATATCACCTGGCTTTCACATTAAACAGATTCCCACTTGAGAAAGCAGCAAGGATGCAGTGAGGTTTATGTTTCCTGGTGTCAACCTGTATTATTTCAGTGGACATTGTAATGAGGATGCATCTTGCTGCCTTTCCAATGAAGCAAGTTTTAATCAGTAATAGGTGAAAAACCATTCCTACAAAGGTGTTAATCAGAGACTTGGCTTTGTGGACACTTTTCAGAGAGCAAATGTGTTAGCATAAAAATAAAGCCATAAAATGGAGAGCTGATTAATCACTCAATTGGATTTCTCTGCCTGCATAATTTTTTTTCTCTGCATCCCCATGCTAAATTGTGCTTCCTGTTTTTTATAAAATGACTTAATCAAATCTGACTCTGATTGCATCAGAGAAGGCCAGATACCCTACACTATAAGAGGTGGTTTGTAATTTTGACTTGTCTACTTAAAGATCACCAAAATTTGATCACACGGTCAATTACGTCCCTGGGTGGGATTAAACCACCATCCTTTCGGTTAACAGCCGAACGCGCTAACAGATTGCATCACAGAGACAGCTTGCAAAAGCTTGTACTGACAAAGGCTAAAAAGCATTCATCTAGAAAGTTTCCTAGAAAAAGGTTAAAAAGGCAATAATCTGGAGAGTTTTGCAAGATTTTTCTTCCATTGACCAATGAAGAAACACATTGGTACTTTTACATGATGAAGGAGTACTTCAGGATCTCTTAAACTTACATGAGCAGCAGAGTGGCGCAGCGGAAGCGTGCTGGGCCCATAACCCAGAGATCGATGGATCGAAACCATCCTCTGCTATGTGCACTTATTTTTTTGTTAATTAAATTCTTCCAAAACTGGGATTGATATTTTGACTCTTTTATTTTTACCTAAAGTACAATAACTTTTAACATTTTAATTTGTTTTAATAGCATATTGACAGCATTGTTTTCTTTCAGAAATCAACTTAATTTTCTTTACCCTATTACTGAAATGGTAATTGACAAAAACAAGCTACATTGTCACCAGAAGAGCAATGCAAAATGTACAATTGATATTTCAAAATCATCTTTCCAGCTTGAAATTCAATGATGCATTGGGGCAACGATTTTGTGAGAAACATCTTCACCCTTAAAGAAAGATTTTCTTAACTTCTTACCTGTGTGCTGATTAGATATCACCTGGTTTTCACATTAAACAGATTCCCACTTGAGAAAGCAGCAAGGATGCAGTGAGGTTTATGTTTCCTGGTGTCAACCTGTATTATTTCAGTGGACATTGTAATGAGGATGCATCTTGCTGCCTTTCCAATGAAGCAAGTTTTAATCAGTAATAGGTGAAATACCATTCCTACAAAGGTGTTAATCAGAGACTTGACTTTGTGGACACTTTTCAGAGAGCAAATGTGTTAGCATAAAAATAAAGCCATAAAATGGAGAGCTGATTAATCACTCAATTGGATTTCTCTGCCTGCATAATTTTTTTTCTCTGCAACCCCATGCTAAATTGTGCTTTCTGTTTTTTATAAAATGACTTCATCAAATCTGACTCTGATTGCATCAGAGAAGGCCAGGTACCCTACACTATAAGAGGTGGTTTGAAATTTTGACTTGTCTACTTAAAGATCACCAAAATTTGATCACACGGTCAATAACATCCCTGGGTGGGATTGAACAACCAACCTTTAGGTAAACAGCCGAATGCGCTTACCGATTGCACCACAGAGACAGCTTGCAAAAGCAAGTACTGACAAAGGCTAAAAAGCATTCATCTAGAAAGTTTCCTAGAAAAAGGTTAAAAAGGCAATAATCTGGAGAGTTTTGCAAGATTTTTCTTCCATTGACCAACGAAGAAACACATTGGTACTTTCACATAATGAGTAAGTACTTCAGGATCTCTGACACTAACATGAGCAGCAGAGTGGCGCAGCGGAAGCGTGCTGGGCTCATAACCCAGAGGTCGATGGATCGAAACCATCCTCTGCTATGTGCACTTATTTTTTGGTTAATTAAATTCTTCCAAAACTGGGATTGATATTTTGACTCTTTTATTTTTACTTAAAGTACAATAACTTTTAACATTTTAATTTGTTTTAATAGTATATTGACAGCATTGTTTTCTTTCAGAAATCCACTTAATTTTCTTTACCCTATTACTGAAATGGTAATTGACAAAAACAAGCTATATTGTCACCAGAAGAGCAATGCAAAATGTACAATTGATATTTCAAAATCATCTTTCCATCTTGAATTTCAATGATGCATTGGGGCAACGATTTTGTGAGAAACATCTTCACCCTTAAAGAAAGATTTTCTTAACTTCTTACCTGTGTGCTGATTAGATATCACCTGGCTTTCACATTAAACAGATTCCCACTTGAGAAAGCAGCAAGGATGCAGTGAGGTTTATGTTTCCTGGTGTCAACCTGTATTATTTCAGTGGACATTGTAATGAGGATGCATCTTGCTGCCTTTCCAATGAAGCAAGTTTTAATCAGTAATAGGTGAAAAACCATTCCTACAAAGGTGTTAATCAGAGACTTGGCTTTGTGGACACTTTTCAGAGAGCAAATGTGTTAGCATAAAAATAAAGCCATAAAATGGAGAGCTGATTAATCACTCAATTGGATTTCTCTGCCTGCATAATTTTTTTTCTCTGCATCCCCATGCTAAATTGTGCTTCCTGTTTTTTATAAAATGACTTAATCAAATCTGACTCTGATTGCATCAGAGAAGGCCAGATACCCTACACTATAAGAGGTGGTTTGTAATTTTGACTTGTCTACTTAAAGATCACCAAAATTTGATCACACGGTCAATTACGTCCCTGGGTGGGATTAAACCACCATCCTTTCGGTTAACAGCCGAACGCGCTAACAGATTGCATCACAGAGACAGCTTGCAAAAGCTTGTACTGACAAAGGCTAAAAAGCATTCATCTAGAAAGTTTCCTAGAAAAAGGTTAAAAAGGCAATAATCTGGAGAGTTTTGCAAGATTTTTCTTCCATTGACCAATGAAGAAACACATTGGTACTTTTACATGATGAAGGAGTACTTCAGGATCTCTTAAACTTACATGAGCAGCAGAGTGGCGCAGCGGAAGCGTGCTGGGCCCATAACCCAGAGATCGATGGATCGAAACCATCCTCTGCTATGTGCACTTATTTTTTTGTTAATTAAATTCTTCCAAAACTGGGATTGATATTTTGACTCTTTTATTTTTACCTAAAGTACAATAACTTTTAACATTTTAATTTGTTTTAATAGCATATTGACAGCATTGCTTTCTTTCAGAAATCCACTTAATTTTCTTTACCCTATTACTGAAATGGTAATTGACAAAAACAAGCTACATTGTCACCAGAAGAGCAATGCAAAATGTACAATTGATATTTCAAAATCATCTTTCCAGCTTGAATTTCAATGATGCATTGGGGCAACGATTTTGTGAGAAACATCTTCACCCTTAAAGAAAGATTTTCTTAACTTCTTACCTGTGTGCTGATTAGATATCACCTGGTTTTCACATTAAACAGATTCCCACTTGAGAAAGCAGCAAGGATGCAGTGAGGTTTACGTTTCCTGGTGTCAACCTGTATTATTTCAGTGGACATTGTAATGAGGATGCATCTTGCTGCCTTTCCAATGAAGCAAGTTTTAATCAGTAATAGGTGAAAAACCATTCCTACAAAGGTGTTAATCAGAGACTTGGCTTTGTGGACACTTTTCAGAGAGCAAATGTGTTAGCATAAAAATAAAGCCATAAAATGGAGAGCTGATTAATCACTCAATTGGATTTCTCTGCCTGCATAATTTTTTTTCTCTGCAACCCCATGCTAAATTGTGCTTTCCGTTTTTTATAAAATGACTTCATCAAATCTGACTCTGATTGCATCAGAGAAGGCCAGGTACCCTACACTATAAGAGGTGGTTTGAAATTTTGACTTGTCTACTTAAAGATCACCAAAATTTGATCACACGGTCAATAACATTCCTGGGTGGGATTGAACCACCAACCTTTAGGTTAACAGCCGAATGCGCTTACCGATTGCACCACAGAGACAGCTTGCAAAAGCATGTACTGACAAAGGCTAAAAAGCATTCATCTAGAAAGTTTCCTAGAAAAAGGTTAAAAAGGCAATAATCTGGAGAGTTTTGCAAGATTTTTCTTCCATTGACCAACGAAGAAACACATTGGTACTTTCACATAATGAGTAAGTACTTCAGGATCTCTGACCCTAACATGAGCAGCAGAGTGGCGCAGCGGAAGCGTGCTGGGCCCATAACCCAGAGGTCGATGGATCGAAACCATCCTCTGCTATGTGCACTTATTTTTTGGTTAATTAAATTCTTCCAAAACTGGGATTGATATTTTGACTCTTTTATTTTTACTTAAAGTACAATAACTTTTAACATTTTAATTTGTTTTAATAGTATATTGACAGCATTGTTTTCTTTCAGAAATCCACTTAATTTTCTTTACCCTATTACTGAAATGGTAATTGACAAAAACAAGCTATATTGTCACCAGAAGAGCAATGCAAAATGTACAATTGATATTTCAAAATCATCTTTCCATCTTGAATTTCAATGATGCATTGGGGCAACGATTTTGTGAGAAACATCTTCACCCTTAAAGAAAGATTTTCTTAACTTCTTACCTGTGTGCTGATTAGATATCACCTGGCTTTCACATTAAACAGATTCCCACTTGAGAAAGCAGCAAGGATGCAGTGAGGTTTATGTTTCCTGGTGTCAACCTGTATTATTTCAGTGGACATTGTAATGAGGATGCATCTTGCTGCCTTTCCAATGAAGCAAGTTTTAATCAGTAATAGGTGAAAAACCATTCCTACAAAGGTGTTAATCAGAGACTTGGCTTTGTGGACACTTTTCAGAGAGCAAATGTGTTAGCATAAAAATAAAGCCATAAAATGGAGAGCTGATTAATCACTCAATTGGATTTCTCTGCCTGCATAATTTTTTTCTCTGCAACCCCATGCTAAATTGTGCTTCCTGTTTTTTATAAAATGACTTCATCAAATCTGACTCTGATTGCATCAGAGAAGGCCAGGTACCCTACACTATAAGAGGTGGTTTGAAATTTTGACTTGTCTACTTAAAGATCACCAAAATTTGATCACACGGTCAATAACATTTCTGGGTGGGATTGAACCACCAGCCTTTAGGTTAACAGCCGAATGCGCTTACCGATTGCGCCACAGAGACAGCTTGCAAAAGCATGTACTGACAAAGGCTAAAAAGCATTCATCTAGAAAGTTTCCTAGAAAAAGGTTAAAAAGGCAATAGTCTGGAGAGTTTTGCAAGATTTTTCTTCCATTGACCAACTAAGAAACACATTGGTACTTTCACATAATGAGTGAGTACTTCAGGATCTCTGACACTAACATGAGCAGCAGAGTGGCGCAGCGGAAGCGTGCTGGGCCCATAACCCAGAGGTCGATGGATCGAAACCATCCTCTGCTATGTGCACTTATTTTTTGGTTAATTAAATTCTTCCAAAACTGGGATTGATATTTTGACTCTTTTATTTTTACTTAAAGTACAATAACTTTTAACATTTTAATTTGTTTTAATAGTATATTGACAGCATTGTTTTCTTTCAGAAATCCACTTAATTGTCTTTACTCTATTACTGAAATTGTAATTGACAAAAACAAGCTATATTGTCACCAGAAGAGCAATGCAAAATGTACAATTGATATTTCAAAATCATCTTTCCAGCTTGAATTTCAATGATGCATTGGGGCAACGATTTTGTGAGAAACATCTTCACCCTTAAAGAAAGATTTTCTTAACTTCTTACCTGTGTGCTGATTAGATATCACCTGGTTTTCACATTAAACAGATTCCCACTTGAGAAAGCAGCAAGGATGCAGTGAGGTTTATGTTTCCTGGTGTCAACCTGTATTATTTCAGTGGACATTGTAATGAGGATGCATCTTGCTGCCTTTCCAATGAAGCAAGTTTTAATCAGTAATAGGTGAAAAACCATTCCTACAAAGGTGTTAATCAGAGACTTGGCTTTGTGGACACTTTTCAGAGAGCAAATGTGTTAGCATAAAAATAAAGCCATAAAATGGAGAGCTGATTAATCACTCAATTGGATTTCTCTGCCAGCATAATTTTTTTCTCTGCAACCCCATGCTAAATTGTGCTTCCTGTTTTTTATAAAATGACTTCATCAAATCTGACTCTGATTGCATCAGAGAAGGCCAGGTACCCTACACTATAAGAGGTGGTTTGAAATTTTGACTTGTCTACTTAAAGATCACCAAAATTTGATCACACGGTCAATAACATTCCTGGGTGGGATTGAACCACCAGCCTTTAGGTTAACAGCCGAATGCGCTTACCGATTGCGCCACAGAGACAGCTTGCAAAAGCATGTACTGACAAAGGCTAAAAAGCATTCATCTAGAAAGTTTCCTAGAAAAAGGTTAAAAAGGCAATAATCTGGAGAGTTTTGCAAGATTTTTCTTCCATTGACCAATGAAGAAACACATTGGTACTTTCACATGATGAAGGAGTACTTCAGGATCTCTTAAACTTACATGAGCAGCAGAGTGGCGCAGCGGAAGCGTGCTGGGCCCATAACCCAGAGGTCGATGGATCGAAACCATCCTCTGCTATGTGCACTTATTTTTTTGTTAATTAAATTCTTCCAAAACTGGGATTGATATTTTGACTCTTTTATTTTTACCTAAAGTACAGTAACTTTTAACATTTTAATTTGTTTCAATAGTATATTGACAGCATTGTTTTCTTTCAGAAATCCACTTAATTTTCTTTACCCTATTACTGAAATGGTAATTGACAAAAACAAGCTACATTGTCACCAGAAGAGCAATGCAAAATGTACAATTGATATTTCAAAATCATCTTTCCAGCTTGAATTTCAATGATGCATTGGGGCAACGATTTTGTGAGAAACATCTTCACCCTTAAAGAAAGATTTTCTTAACTTCTTACCTGTGTGCTGATTAGATATCACCTGGTTTTCACATTAAACAGATTCCCACTTGAGAAAGCAGCAAGGATGCAGTTAGGTTTATGTTTCCTGGTGTCAACCTGTATTATTTCAGTGGACATTGTAATGAGGATGCATCTTGCTGCCTTTCCAATGAAGCAAGTTTTAATCAGTAATAGGTGAAAAACCATTCCTACAAAGGTGTTAATCAGAGACTTGGCTTTGTGGACACTTTTCAGAGAGCAAATGTGTTAGCATAAAAATAAAGCCATAAAATGGAGAGCTGATTAATCACTCAATTGGATTTCTCTGCCTGCATAATTTTTTTTCTCTGCAACCCCATGCTAAATTGTGCTTCCTGTTTTTTATAAAATGACTTCATCAAATCTGACTCTGATTGCATCAGAGAAGGCCAGATACCCTACACTATAAGAGGTGGTTTGAAATTTTGACTTGTCTACTTAAAGATCACCAAAATTTGATCACACGGTCAATAACATTCCTGGGTGGGATTGAACCACCAACCTTTAGGTTAACAGCCGAATGCGCTTACCGATTGCGCCACAGAGACAGCTTGCAAAAGCATGTACTGACAAAGGCTAAAAAGCATTCATCTAGAAAGTTTTCTAGAAAAAGGTTAAAAAGGCAATAATCTGGAGAGTTTTGCAAGATTTTTCTTCCATTGACCAATGAAGAAACACATTGGTACTTTCACATGATGAGTGAGTACTTCAGGATCTCTGACACTAACATGAGCAGCAGAGTGGCGCAGCGGAAGAGTGCTGGGCCCATAACCCAGAGGTCGATGGATCGAAACCATCCTCTGCTATGTGCACTTATTTTTTGGTTAATTAAATTCTTCCAAAACTGGGATTGATATTTTGACTCTTTTATTTTTACTTAAAGTACAATAACTTTTAACATTTTAATTTGTTTTAATAGTATATTGACAGCATTGTTTTCTTTCAGAAATCCACTTAATTTTCTTTACCCTATTACTGAAATGGTAATTGACAAAAACAAGCTATATTGTCACCAGAAGAGCAATGCAAAATGTACAATTGATATTTCAAAATCATCTTTCCAGCTTGAATTTCAATGATGCATTGGGGCAACGATTTTGTGAGAAACATCTTCACCCTTAAAGAAAGATTTTCTTAACTTCTTACCTGTGTGCTGATTAGATATCACCTGGTTTTCACATTAAACAGATTCCCACTTGAGAAAGCAGCAAGGATGCAGTGAGGTTTATGTTTCCTGGTGTCAACCTGTATTATTTCAGTGGACATTGTAATGAGGATGCATCTTGCTGCCTTTCCAATGAAGCAAGTTTTAATCAGTAATAGGTGAAAAACCATTCCTACAAAGGTGTTAATCAGAGACTTGGCTTTGTGGACACTTTTCAGAGAGCAAATGTGTTAGCATAAAAATAAAGCCATAAAATGGAGAGCTGATTAATCACTCAATTGGATTTCTCTGCCTGCATAATTTTTTTTCTCTGCATCCCCATGCTAAATTGTGCTTCCTGTTTTTTATAAAATGACTTAATCAAATCTGACTCTGATTGCATCAGAGAAGGCCAGATACCCTACACTATAAGAGGTGGTTTGAAATTTTGACTTGTCTACTTAAAGATCACCAAAATTTGATCACACGGTCAATTACGTCCCTGGGTGGGATTAAACCACCAACCTTTCGGTTAACAGCCGAACGCGCTAACAGATTGCACCACAGAGACAGCTTGCAAAAGCTTGTACTGACAAAGGCTAAAAAGCATTCATCCAGAAAGTTTCCTAGAAAAAGGTTAAAAAGGCAATAATCTGGAGAGTTTTGCAAGATTTTTCTTCCATTGACCAATGAAGAAACACATTGGTACTTTCACATGATGAAGGAGTACTTCAGGATCTCTTAAACTTACATGAGCAGCAGCGTGGCGCAGCGGAAGCGTGCTGGGCCCATAACCCAGAGGTCGATGGATCGAAACCATCCTCTGCTATGTGCACTTATTTTTTTGTTAATTAAATTCTTCCAAAACTGGGATTGATATTTTGACTCTTTTATTTTTACCTAAAGTACAGTAACTTTTAACATTTTAATTTGTTTTAATAGTATATTGACAGCATTGTTTTCTTTCAGAAATCCACTTAATTTTCTTTACCCTATTACTGAAATGGTAATTGACAAAAACAAGCTACATTGTCACCAGAAGAGCAATGCAAAATGTACAATTGATATTTCAAAATCATCTTTCCAGCTTGAATTTCAATGATGCATTGGGGCAACGATTTTGTGAGAAACATCTTCACCCTTAAAGAAAGATTTTCTTAACTTCTTACCTGTGTGCTGATTAGATATCACCTGGTTTTCACATTAAACAGATTCCCACTTGAAAAAGCAGCAAGGATGCAGTTAGGTTTATGTTTCCTGGTGTCAACCTGTATTATTTCAGTGGACATTGTAATGAGGATGCATCTTGCTGCCTTTCCAATGAAGCAAGTTTTAATCAGTAATAGGTGAAAAACCATTCCTACAAAGGTGTTAATCAGAGACTTGGCTTTGTGGACACTTTTCATAGAGCAAATGTGTTAGCATAAAAATAAAGCCATAACATGGAGAGCTGATTAATCACTCAATTGGATTTCTCTGCCTGCATAATTTTTTTCTCTACAACCCCATGCTAAATTGTGCTTCCTGTTTTTTATAAAATGACTTCATCAAATCTGATTGCATCAGAGAAGGCCAGGTACCCTACACTATAAGAGGTGGTTTGAAATTTTGACTTGTCTACTTAAAGATCACCAAAATTTGATCACACGGTCAATAACATTCCTTGGTGGGATTGAACCACCAACCTTTAGGTTAACAGCCGAATGCGCTTACCGATTGCGCCACAGAGACAGCTTGCAAAAGCATGTACTGACAAAGGCTAAAAAGCATTCATCTAGAAAGTTTCCTAGAAAAAGGTTAAAAAGGCAATAATCTGGAGAGTTTTGCAAGATTTTTCTTCCATTGACCAATGAAGAAACACATTGGTACTTTCACATGATGAAGGAGTACTTCAGGATCTCTTAAACTTACATGAGCAGCAGAGTGGCGCAGCGGAAGCGTGCTGGGCCCATAACCCAGAGGTCGATGGATCGAAACCATCCTCTGCTATGTGCACTTATTTTTTTGTTAATTAAATTCTTCCAAAACTGGGATTGATATTTTGACTCTTTTATTTTTACCTAAAGTACAGTAACTTTTAACATTTTAATTTGTTTCAATAGTATATTGACAGCATTGTTTTCTTTCAGAAATCCACTTAATTTTCTTTACCCTATTACTGAAATGGTAATTGACAAAAACAAGCTACATTGTCACCAGAAGAGCAATGCAAAATGTACAATTGATATTTCAAAATCATCTTTCCAGCTTGAATTTCAATGATGCATTGGGGCAACGATTTTGTGAGAAACATCTTCACCCTTAAAGAAAGATTTTCTTAACTTCTTACCTGTGTGCTGATTAGATATCACCTGGTTTTCACATTAAACAGACTCCCACTTGAGAAAGCAGCAAGGATGCAGTGAGGTTTATGTTTCCTGGTGTCAACCTGTATTATTTCAGTGGACATTGTAATGAGGATGCATCTTGCTGCCTTTCCAATGAAGCAAGTTTTAATCAGTAATAGGTGAAAAACCATTCCTACAAAGGTGTTAATCAGAGACTTGGCTTTGTGGACACTTTTCAGAGAGCAAATGTGTTAGCATAAAAATAAAGCCATAAAATGGAGAGCTGATTAATCACTCAATTGGATTTCTCTGCCTGCATAATTTTTTTTCTCTGCAACCCCATGCTAAATTGTGCTTCCTGTTTTTTATAAAATGACTTAATCAAATCTGACTCTGGTTGCATCAGAGAAGGCCAGATACCCTACACTATAAGAGGTGGTTTGAAATTTTGACTTGTCTACTTAAAGATCACCAAAATTTGATCACACGGTCAATAACATTCCTGGGTGGGATTGAACCACCAACCTTTAGGTTAACAGCCGAACGCGCTAACAGATTGCACCACAGAGACAGCTTGCAAAAGCTTGTACTGACAAAGGCTAAAAAGCATTCATCTAGAAAGTTTCCTAGAAAAAGGTTAAAAAGGCAATAATCTGGAGAGTTTTGCAAGATTTTTCTTCCATTGACCAATGAAGAAACACATTGGTACTTTCACATGATGAAGGAGTACTTCAGGATCTCTTAAACTTACATGAGCAGCAGAGTGGCGCAGCGGAAGCGTGCTGGGCCCATAACCCAGAGGTCGATGGATCGAAACCATCCTCTGCTATGTGTACTTCTTTTTTTGTTAATTAAATTCTTCCAAAACTGGGATTGATATTTTGACTCTTTTATTTTTACCTAAAGTACAATAACTTTTAACATTTTAATTTGTTTTAATAGCATATTGACAGCATTGTTTTCTTTCAGAAATCCACTTAATTTTCTTTACCCTATTACTGAAATGGTAATTGACAAAAACAAGCTACATTGTCACCAGAAGAGCAATGCAAAATGTACAATTGATATTTCAAAATCATCTTTCCAGCTTGAAATTCAATGATGCATTGGGGCAACGATTTTGTGAGAAACATCTTCACCCTTAAAGAAAGATTTTCTTAACTTCTTACCTGTGTGCTGATTAGATATCACCTGGTTTTCACATTAAACAGATTCCCACTTGAGAAAGCAGCAAGGATGCAGTGAGGTTTATGTTTCCTGGTGTCAACCTGTATTATTTCAGTTGACATTGTAATGAGGATGCATCTTGCTGCCTTTCCAATGAAGCAAGTTTTAATCAGTAATAGGTGAAATACCATTCCTACAAAGGTGTTAATCAGAGACTTGACTTTGTGGACACTTTTCAGAGAGCAAATGTGTTAGCATAAAAATAAAGCCATAAAATGGAGAGCTGATTAATCACTCAATTGGATTTCTCTGCCTGCATAATTTTTTTTCTCTGCAACCCCATGCTAAATTGTGCTTTCTGTTTTTTATAAAATGACTTCATCAAATCTGACTCTGATTGCATCAGAGAAGGCCAGGTACCCTACACTATAAGAGGTGGTTTGAAATTTTGACTTGTCTACTTAAAGATCACCAAAATTTGATCACACGGTCAATAACATCCCTGGGTGGGATTGAACAACCAAACTTTAGGTAAACAGCCGAATGCGCTTACCGATTGCACCACAGAGACAGCTTGTAAAAGCAAGTACTGACAAAGGCTAAAAAGCATTCATCTAGAAAGTTTCCTAGAAAAAGGTTAAAAAGGCAATAATCTGGAGAGTTTTGCAAGATTTTTCTTCCATTGACCAACGAAGAAACACATTGGTACTTTCACATAATGAGTAAGTACTTCAGGATCTCTGACACTAACATGAGCAGCAGAGTGGCGCAGCGGAAGCGTGCTGGGCCCATAACCCAGAGGTCGATGGATCGAAACCATCCTCTGCTATGTGCACTTATTTTTTTGTTAATTAAATTCTTCCAAAACTGGGATTGATATTTTGACTCTTTTATTTTTACCTAAAGTACAATAACTTTTAACATTTTAATTTGTTTTAATAGCATATTGACAGCATTGCTTTCTTTCAGAAATCCACTTAATTTTCTTTACCCTATTACTGAAATGGTAATTGACAAAAACAAGCTACATTGTCACCAGAAGAGCAATGCAAAATGTACAATTGATATTTCAAAATCATCTTTCCAGCTTGAATTTCAATGATGCATTGGGGCAACGATTTTGTGAGAAACATCTTCACCCTTAAAGAAAGATTTTCTTAACTTCTTACCTGTGTGCTGATTAGATATCACCTGGTTTTCACATTAAACAGATTCCCACTTGAGAAAGCAGCAAGGATGCAGTGAGGTTTATGTTTCCTGGTGTCAACCTGTATTATTTCAGTGGACATTGTAATGAGGATGCATCTTGCTGCCTTTCCAATGAAGCAAGTTTTAATCAGTAATAGGTGAAAAACCATTCCTACAAAGGTGTTAATCAGAGACTTGGCTTTGTGGACACTTTTCAGAGAGCAAATGTGTTAGCATAAAAATAAAGCCATAAAATGGAGAGCTGATTAATCACTCAATTGGATTTCTCTGCCTGCATAATTTTTTTTCTCTGCAACCCCATGCTAAATTGTGCTTTCTGTTTTTTATAAAATGACTTCATCAAATCTGACTCTGATTGCATCAGAGAAGGCCAGGTACCCTACACTATAAGAGGTGGTTTGAAATTTTGACTTGTCTACTTAAAGATCACCAAAATTTGATCACACGGTCAATAACATTCCTGGGTGGGATTGAACCACCAACCTTTAGGTTAACAGCCGAATGCGCTTACCGATTGCACCACAGAGACAGCTTGCAAAAGCATGTACTGACAAAGGCTAAAAAGCATTCATCTAGAAAGTTTCCTAGAAAAAGGTTAAAAAGGCAATAATCTGGAGAGTTTTGCAAGATTTTTCTTCCATTGACCAACGAAGAAACACATTGGTACTTTCACATAATGAGTAAGTACTTCAGGATCTCTGACCCTAACATGAGCAGCAGAGTGGCGCAGCGGAAGCGTGCTGGGCCCATAACCCAGAGGTCGATGGATCGAAACCATCCTCTGCTATGTGCACTTATTTTTTTGTTAATTAAATTCTTCCAAAACTGGGATTGATATTTTGACTCTTTTATTTTTACCTAAAGTACAATAACTTTTAACATTTTAATTTGTTTTAATAGCATATTGACAGCATTGTTTTCTTTCAGAAATCCACTTAATTTTCTTTACCCTATTACTGAAATGGTAATTGACAAAAACAAGCTACATTGTCACCAGAAGAGCAATGCAAAATGTACAATTGATATTTCAAAATCATCTTTCCAGCTTGAAATTCAATGATGCATTGGGGCAACGATTTTGTGAGAAACATCTTCACCCTTAAAGAAAGATTTTCTTAACTTCTTACCTGTGTGCTGATTAGATATCACCTGGTTTTCACATTAAACAGATTCCCACTTGAGAAAGCAGCAAGGATGCAGTGAGGTTTATGTTTCCTGGTGTCAACCTGTATTATTTCAGTGGACATTGTAATGAGGATGCATCTTGCTGCCTTTCCAATGAAGCAAGTTTTAATCAGTAATAGGTGAAATACCATTCCTACAAAGGTGTTAATCAGAGACTTGACTTTGTGGACACTTTTCAGAGAGCAAATGTGTTAGCATAAAAATAAAGCCATAAAATGGAGAGCTGATTAATCACTCAATTGGATTTCTCTGCCTGCATAATTTTTTTTCTCTGCAACCCCATGCTAAATTGTGCTTTCTGTTTTTTATAAAATGACTTCATCAAATCTGACTCTGATTGCATCAGAGAAGGCCAGGTACCCTACACTATAAGAGGTGGTTTGAAATTTTGACTTGTCTACTTAAAGATCACCAAAATTTGATCACACGGTCAATAACATCCCTGGGTGGGATTGAACAACCAAACTTTAGGTAAACAGCCGAATGCGCTTACCGATTGCACCACAGAGACAGCTTGCAAAAGCAAGTACTGACAAAGGCTAAAAAGCATTCATCTAGAAAGTTTCCTAGAAAAAGGTTAAAAAGGCAATAATCTGGAGAGTTTTGCAAGATTTTTCTTCCATTGACCAACGAAGAAACACATTGGTACTTTCACATAATGAGTAAGTACTTCAGGATCTCTGACACTAACATGAGCAGCAGAGTGGCGCAGCGGAAGCGTGCTGGGCCCATAACCCAGAGGTCGATGGATCGAAACCATCCTCTGCTATGTGCACTTATTTTTTTGTTAATTAAATTCTTCCAAAACTGGGATTGATATTTTGACTCTTTTATTTTTACCTAAAGTACAATAACTTTTAACATTTTAATTTGTTTTAATAGCATATTGACAGCATTGCTTTCTTTCAGAAATCCACTTAATTTTCTTTACCCTATTACTGAAATGGTAATTGACAAAAACAAGCTACATTGTCACCAGAAGAGCAATGCAAAATGTACAATTGATATTTCAAAATCATCTTTCCAGCTTGAATTTCAATGATGCATTGGGGCAACGATTTTGTGAGAAACATCTTCACCCTTAAAGAAAGATTTTCTTAACTTCTTACCTGTGTGCTGATTAGATATCACCTGGTTTTCACATTAAACAGATTCCCACTTGAGAAAGCAGCAAGGATGCAGTGAGGTTTATGTTTCCTGGTGTCAACCTGTATTATTTCAGTGGACATTGTAATGAGGATGCATCTTGCTGCCTTTCCAATGAAGCAAGTTTTAATCAGTAATAGGTGAAAAACCATTCCTACAAAGGTGTTAATCAGAGACTTGGCTTTGTGGACACTTTTCAGAGAGCAAATGTGTTAGCATAAAAATAAAGCCATAAAATGGAGAGCTGATTAATCACTCAATTGGATTTCTCTGCCTGCATAATTTTTTTTCTCTGCAACCCCATGCTAAATTGTGCTTTCTGTTTTTTATAAAATGACTTCATCAAATCTGACTCTGATTGCATCAGAGAAGGCAAGGTACCCTACACTATAAGAGGTGGTTTGAAATTTTGACTTGTCTACTTAAAGATCACCAAAATTTGATCACACGGTCAATAACATTCCTGGGTGGGATTGAACCACCAACCTTTAGGTTAACAGCCGAATGCGCTTACCGATTGCACCACAGAGACAGCTTGCAAAAGCATGTACTGACAAAGGCTAAAAAGCATTCATCTAGAAAGTTTCCTAGAAAAAGGTTAAAAAGGCAATAATCTGGAGAGTTTTGCAAGATTTTTCTTCCATTGACCAACGAAGAAACACATTGGTACTTTCACATAATGAGTAAGTACTTCAGGATCTCTGACCCTAACATGAGCAGCAGAGTGGCGCAGCGGAAGCGTGCTGGGCCCATAACCCAGAGGTCGATGGATCGAAACCATCCTCTGCTATGTGCACTTATTTTTTGGTTAATTAAATTCTTCCAAAACTGGGATTGATATTTTGACTCTTTTATTTTTACTTAAAGTACAATAACTTTTAACATTTTAATTTGTTTTAATAGTATATTGACAGCATTGTTTTCTTTCAGAAATCCACTTAATTTTCTTTACCCTATTACTGAAATGGTAATTGACAAAAACAAGCTATATTGTCACCAGAAGAGCAATGCAAAATGTACAATTGATATTTCAAAATCATCTTTCCATCTTGAATTTCAATGATGCATTGGGGCAACGATTTTGTGAGAAACATCTTCACCCTTAAAGAAAGATTTTCTTAACTTCTTACCTGTGTGCTGATTAGATATCACCTGGCTTTCACATTAAACAGATTCCCACTTGAGAAAGCAGCAAGGATGCAGTGAGGTTTATGTTTCCTGGTGTCAACCTGTATTATTTCAGTGGACATTGTAATGAGGATGCATCTTGCTGCCTTTCCAATGAAGCAAGTTTTAATCAGTAATAGGCGAAAAACCATTCCTACAAAGGTGTTAATCAGAGACTTGGCTTTGTGGACACTTTTCAGAGAGCAAATGTGTTAGCATAAAAATAAAGCTATAAAATGGAGAGCTGATTAATCACTCAATTGGATTTCTCTGCCTGCATAATTTTTTTTCTCTGCATCCCCATGCTAAATTGTGCTTCCTGTTTTTTATAAAATGACTTAATCAAATCTGACTCTGATTGCATCAGAGAAGGCCAGATACCCTACACTATAAGAGGTGGTTTGAAATTTTGACTTGTCTACTTAAAGATCACCAAAATTTGATCACACGGTCAATTACGTCCCTGGGTGGGATTAAACCACCATCCTTTCGGTTAACAGCCGAACGAGCTAACAGATTGCACCACAGAGACAGCTTGCAAAAGCATGTACTGACAAAGGCTAAAAAGCATTCATCTAGAAAGTTTCCTAGAAAAAGGTTAAAAAGGCAATAATCTGGAGAGTTTTGCAAGATTTTTCTTCCATAGACCAACGAAGAAACACATTGGTACTTTCACATAATGAGTAAGTACTCCAGGATCTCTGACACTAACATGAGCAGCAGAGTGGCGCAGCTGAAGCGTGCTGGGCCCATAACCCAGAGGTCGATGGATCGAAACCATCCTCTGCTATGTGCACTTATTTTTTTGTTAATTAAATTCTTCCAAAACTGGGATTGATATTTTGACTCTTTTATTTTTACCTAAAGTACAGTAACTTTTAACATTTTAATTTGTTTTAATAGTATATTGACAGCATTGTTTTCTTTCAGAAATCCACTTAATTTTCTTTACCGTATTACTGAAATGGTAATTGACAAAAACAAGCTACATTGTCACCAGAAGAGCAATGCAAAATGTACAATTGATATTTCAAAATCATCTTTCCAGCTTGAATTTCAATGATGCATTGGGGCAACGATTTTGTGAGAAACATCTTCACCCTTAAAGAAAGATTTTCTTAACTTCTTACCTGTGTGCTGATTAGATATCACCTGGTTTTCACATTAAACAGATTCCCACTTGAGAAAGCAGCAAGGATGCAGTTAGGTTTATGTTTCCTGGTGTCAACCTGTATTATTTCAGTGGACATTGTAATGAGGATGCATCTTGCTGCCTTTCCAATGAAGCAAGTTTTAATCAGTAATAGGTGAAAAACCATTCCTACAAAGGTGTTAATCAGAGACTTGGCTTTGTGGACACTTTTCAGAGAGCAAATGTGTTAGCATAAAAATAAAGCCATAAAATGGAGAGCTGATTAATCACTCAATTGGATTTCTCTGCCTGCATCATTTTTTTCTCTGCAACCCCATGCTAAATTGTGCTTCCTGTTTTTTATAAAATGACTTCATCAAATCTGACTCTGATTGCATCAGAGAAGGCCAGGTACCCTACACTATAAGAGGTGGTTTGAAATTTTGACTTGTCTACTTAAAGATCACCAAAATTTGATCACACGGTCAATAACATTCCTGGGTGGGATTGAACCACCAGCCTTTAGGTTAACAGCCGAATGCGCTTACCGATTGCGCCACAGAGACAGCTTGCAAAAGCATGTACTGACAAAGGCTAAAAAGCATTCATCTAGAAAGTTTCCTAGAAAAAGGTTAAAAAGGCAATAATCTGGAGAGTTTTGCAAGATTTTTCTTCCATTGACCAATGAAGAAACACATTGGTACTTTCACATGATGAAGGAGTACTTCAGGATCTCTTAAACTTACATGAGCAGCAGAGTGGCGCAGCGGAAGCGTGCTGGGCCCATAACCCAGAGGTCGATGGATCGAAACCATCCTCTGCTACGTGCACTTATTTTTTTGTTAATTAAATTCTTCCAAAACTGGGATTGATATTTTGACTCTTTTATTTTTACCTAAAGTACAGTAACTTTTAACATTTTAATTTGTTTTAATAGTATATTGACAGCATTGTTTTCTTTCAGAAATCCACTTAATTTTCTTTACCCTATTACTGAAATGGTAATTGACAAAAACAAGCTACATTGTCACCAGAAGAGCAATGCAAAATGTACAATTGATATTTCAAAATCATCTTTCCAGCTTGAATTTCAATGATGCATTGGGGCAACGATTTTGTGAGAAACATCTTCACCCTTAAAGAAAGATTTTCTTAACTTCTTACCTGTGTGCTGATTAGATATCACCTGGTTTTCACATTAAACAGATTCCCACTTGAGAAAGCAGCAAGGATGCAGTTAGGTTTATGTTTCCTGGTGTCAACCTGTATTATTTCAGTGGACATTGTAATGAGGATGCATCTTGCTGCCTTTCCAATGAAGCAAGTTTTAATCAGTAATAGGTGAAAAACCATTCCTACAAAGGTGTTAATCAGAGACTTGGCTTTGTGGACACTTTTCAGAGAGCAAATGTGTTAGCATAAAAATAAAGCCATAAAATGGAGAGCTGATTAATCACTCAATTGGATTTCTCTGCCAGCATCATTTTTTTCTCTGCAACCCCATGCTAAATTGTGCTTCCTGTTTTTTATAAATTGACTTCATCAAATCTGACTCTGATTGCATCAGAGAAGGCCAGGTACCCTACACTATAAGAGGTGGTTTGAAATTTTGACTTGTCTACTTAAAGATCACCAAAATTTGATCACACGGTCAATTACGTCCCTGGGTGGGATTAAACCACCAACCTTTCGGTTAACAGCCGAACATGCTAACAGATTGCACCACAGAGACAGCTTGCAAAAGCTTGTACTGACAAAGGCTAAAAAGCATTCATCTAGAAAGTTTCCTAGAAAAAGGTTAAAAAGGCAATAATCTGGAGAGTTTTGCAAGATTTTTCTTCCATTGACCAATGAAGAAACACATTGGTACTTTCACATGATGAAGGAGTACTTCAGGATCTCTTAAACTTACATGAGCAGCAGAGTGGCGCAGCGGAAGCGTGCTGGGCCCATAACCCAGAGGTCGATGGATCGAAACCATCCTCTGCTATGTGTACTTATTTTTTTGTTAATTAAATTCTTCCAAAACTGGGATTGATATTTTGACTCTTTTATTTTTACCTAAAGTACAATAACTTTTAACATTTTAATTTGTTTTAATAGCATATTGACAGCATTGTTTTCTTTCAGAAATCCACTTAATTTTCTTTACCCTATTACTGAAAGGGTAATTGACAAAAACAAGCTACATTGTCACCAGAAGAGCAATGCAAAATGTACAATTGATATTTCAAAATCATCTTTCCAGCTTGAATTTCAATGATGCATTGGGGCAACGATTTTGTGAGAAACATCTTCACCCTTAAAGAAAGATTTTCTTAACTTCTTACCTGTGTGCTGATTAGATATCACCTGGTTTTCACATTAAACAGATTCCCACTTGAGAAAGCAGCAAGGATGCAGTGAGGTTTATGTTTCCTGGTGTCAACCTGTATTATTTCAGTGGACATTGTAATGAGGATGCATCTTGCTGCCTTTCCAATGAAGCAAGTTTTAATCAGTAATAGGTGAAAAACCATTCCTACAAAGGTGTTAATCAGAGACTTGGCTTTGTGGACACTTTTCAGAGAGCAAATGTGTTAGCATAAAAATAAAGCCATAAAATGGAGAGCTGATTAATCACTCAATTGGATTTCTCTGCCTGCATAATTTTTTTTCTCTGCAACCCCATGCTAAATTGTGCTTTCTGTTTTTTATAAAATGACTTCATCAAATCTGACTCTGATTGCATCAGAGAAGGTCAGATACCCTACACTATAAGAGGTGGTTTGAAATTTTGACTTGTCTACTTAAAGATCACCAAAATTTGATCACACGGTCAATAACATCCCTGGGTGGGATTGAACCACCAACCTTTAGGTTAACAGCCGAATGCGCTTACCGATTGCACCACAGAGACAGCTTGCAAAAGCATGTACTGACAAAGGCTAAAAAGCATTCATCTAGAAAGTTTCCTAGAAAAAGGTTAAAAAGGCAATAATCTGGAGAGTTTTGCAAGATTTTTCTTCCATTGACCAACGAAGAAACACATTGGTACTTTCACATAATGAGTAAGTACTTCAGGATCTCTGACACTAACATGAGCAGCAGAGTGGCGCAGCGGAAGCGTGCTGGGCCCATAACCCAGAGGTCGATGGATCGAAACCATCCTCTGCTATGTGCACTTATTTTTTGGTTAATTAAATTCTTCCAAAACTGGGATTGATATTTTGACTCTTTTATTTTTACTTAAAGTACAATAACTTTTAACATTTTAATTTGTTTTAATAGTATATTGACAGCATTGTTTTCTTTCAGAAATCCACTTAATTTTCTTTACCCTATTACTGAAATGGTAATTGACAAAAACAAGCTATATTGTCACCAGAAGAGCAATGCAAAATGTACAATTGATATTTCAAAATCATCTTTCCATCTTGAATTTCAATGATGCATTGGGGCAACGATTTTGTGAGAAACATCTTCACCCTTAAAGAAAGATTTTCTTAACTTCTTACCTGTGTGCTGATTAGATATCACCTGGTTTTCACATTAAACAGATTCCCACTTGAGAAAGCAGCAAGGATGCAGTGAGGTTTATGTTTCCTGGTGTCAACCTGTATTATTTCAGTGGACATTGTAATGAGGATGCATCTTGCTGCCTTTCCAATGAAGCAAGTTTTAATCAGTAATAGGTGAAAAACCATTCCTACAAAGGTGTTAATCAGAGACTTGGCTTTGTGGACACTTTTCAGAGAGCAAATGTGTTAGCATAAAAATAAAGCCATAAAATGGAGAGCTGATTAATCACTCAATTGGATTTCTCTGCCTGCATAATTTTTTTTCTCTGCAACCCCATGCTAAATTGTGCTTTCTGTTTTTTATAAAATGACTTCATCAAATCTGACTCTGATTGCATCAGAGAAGGCCAGGTACCCTACACTATAAGAGGTGGTTTGAAATTTTGACTTGTCTACTTAAAGATCACCAAAATTTGATCACACGGTCAATAACATTCCTGGGTGGGATTGAACCACCAACCTTTAGGTTAACAGCCGAATGCGCTTACCGATTGCACCACAGAGACAGCTTGCAAAAGCATGTACTGACAAAGGCTAAAAAGCATTCATCTAGAAAGTTTCCTAGAAAAAGGTTAAAAAGGCAATAATCTGGAGAGTTTTGCAAGATTTTTCTTCCATTGACCAATGAAGAAACACATTGGTACTTTTACATGATGAAGGAGTACTTCAGGATCTCTTAAACTTACATGAGCAGCAGAGTGGCGCAGCGGAAGCGTGCTGGGCCCATAACCCAGAGGTCGATGGATTGAAACCATCCTCTGCTATGTGCACTTATTTTTTTGTTAATTAAATTCTTCCAAAACTGGGATTGATATTTTGACTCTTTTATTTTTACCTAAAGTACAGTAACTTTTAACATTTTAATTTGTTTTAATAGTATATTGACAGCATTGTTTTCTTTCAGAAATCCACTTAATTTTCTTTACCGTATTACTGAAATGGTAATTGACAAAAACAAGCTACATTGTCACCAGAAGAGCAATGCAAAATGTACAATTGATATTTCAAAATCATCTTTCCAGCTTGAATTTCAATGATGCATTGGGGCAACGATTTTGTGAGAAACATCTTCACCCTTAAAGAAAGATTTTCTTAACTTCTTACCTGTGTGCTGATTAGATATCACCTGGTTTTCACATTAAACAGATTCCCACTTGAGAAAGCAGCAAGGATGCAGTTAGGTTTATGTTTCCTGGTGTCAACCTGTATTATTTCAGTGGACATTGTAATGAGGATGCATCTTGCTGCCTTTCCAATGAAGCAAGTTTTAATCAGTAATAGGTGAAAAACCATTCCTACAAAGGTGTTAATCAGAGACTTGGCTTTGTGGACACTTTTCAGAGAGCAAATGTGTTAGCATAAAAATAAAGCCATAAAATGGAGAGCTGATTAATCACTCAATTGGATTTCTCTGCCTGCATAATTTTTTTTCTCTGCAACCCCATGCTAAATTGTGCTTTCTGTTTTTTATAAAATGACTTCATCAAATCTGACTCTGATTGCATCAGAGAAGGCCAGGTACCCTACACTATAAGAGGTGGTTTGAAATTTTGACTTGTCTACTTAAAGATCACCAAAATTTGATCACACGGTCAATAACATTCCTGGGTGGGATTGAACCACCAACCTTTAGGTTAACAGCCGAATGCGCTTACCGATTGCACCACAGAGACAGCTTGCAAAAGCATGTACTGACAAAGGCTAAAAAGCATTCATCTAGAAAGTTTCCTAGAAAAAGGTTAAAAAGGCAATAATCTGGAGAGTTTTGCAAGATTTTTCTTCCATTGACCAACGAAGAAACACATTGGTACTTTCACATAATGAGTAAGTACTTCAGGATCTCTGACACTAACATGAGCAGCAGAGTGGCGCAGCGGAAGCGTGCTGGGCCCATAACCCAGAGGTCGATGGATCGAAACCATCCTCTGCTATGTGCACTTATTTTTTGGTTAATTAAATTCTTCCAAAACTGGGATTGATATTTTGACTCTTTTATTTTTACTTAAAGTACAATAACTTTTAACATTTTAATTTGTTTTAATAGTATATTGACAGCATTGTTTTCTTTCAGAAATCCACTTAATTTTCTTTACCCTATTACTGAAATGGTAATTGACAAAAACAAGCTATATTGTCACCAGAAGAGCAATGCAAAATGTACAATTGATATTTCAAAATCATCTTTCCATCTTGAATTTCAATGATGCATTGGGGCAACGATTTTGTGAGAAACATCTTCACCCTTAAAGAAAGATTTTCTTAACTTCTTACCTGTGTGCTGATTAGATATCACCTGGCTTTCACATTAAACAGATTCCCACTTGAGAAAGCAGCAAGGATGCAGTGAGGTTTATGTTTCCTGGTGTCAACCTGTATTATTTCAGTGGACATTGTAATGAGGATGCATCTTGCTGCCTTTCCAATGAAGCAAGTTTTAATCAGTAATAGGTGAAAAACCATTCCTACAAAGGTGTTAATCAGAGACTTGGCTTTGTGGACACTTTTCAGAGAGCAAATGTGTTAGCATAAAAATAAAGCCATAAAATGGAGAGCTGATTAATCACTCAATTGGATTTCTCTGCCTGCATAATTTTTTTTCTCTGCATCCCCATGCTAAATTGTGCTTCCTGTTTTTTATAAAATGACTTAATCAAATCTGACTCTGATTGCATCAGAGAAGGCCAGATACCCTACACTATAAGAGGTGGTTTGAAATTTTGACTTGTCTACTTAAAGATCACCAAAATTTGATCACACGGTCAATTACGTCCCTGGGTGGGATTAAACCACCATCCTTTCGGTTAACAGCCGAACGCGCTAACAGATTGCATCACAGAGACAGCTTGCAAAAGCTTGTACTGACAAAGGCTAAAAAGCATTCATCTAGAAAGTTTCCTAGAAAAAGGTTAAAAAGGCAATAATCTGGAGAGTTTTGCAAGATTTTTCTTCCATTGACCAATGAAGAAACACATTGGTACTTTTACATGATGAAGGAGTACTTCAGGATCTCTTAAACTTACATGAGCAGCAGAGTGGCGCAGCGGAAGCGTGCTGGGCCCATAACCAAGAGGTCGATGGATCGAAACCATCCTCTGCTATGTGCACTTATTTTTTTGTTAATTAAATTCTTCCAAAACTGGGATTGATATTTTGACTCTTTTATTTTTACCTAAAGTACAGTAACTTTTAACATTTTAATTTGTTTTAATAGTATATTGACAGCATTGTTTTCTTTCAGAAATCCACTTAATTTTCTTTACCCTATTACTGAAATGGTAATTGACAAAAACAAGCTACATTGTCACCAGAAGAGCAATGCAAAATGTACAATTGATATTTCAAAATCATCTTTCCAGCTTGAATTTCAATGATGCATTGGGGCAACGATTTTGTGAGAAACATCTTCACCCTTAAAGAAAGATTTTCTTAACTTCTTACCTGTGTGCTGATTAGATATCACCTGGTTTTCACATTAAACAGATTCCCACTTGAGAAAGCAGCAAGGATGCAGTGAGGTTTATGTTTCCTGGTGTCAACCTGTATTATTTCAGTGGACATTGTAATGAGGATGCATCTTGCTGCCTTTCCAATGAAGCAAGTTTTAATCAGTAATAGGTGAAAAACCATTCCTACAAAGGTGTTAATCAGAGACTTGGCTTTGTGGACACTTTTCAGAGAGCAAATGTGTTAGCATAAAAATAAAGCCATAAAATGGAGAGCTGATTAATCACTCAATTGGATTTCTCTGCCTGCATAATTTTTTTTCTCTGCAACCCCATGCTAAATTGTGCTTCCTGTTTTTTATAAAATGACTTAATCAAATCTGACTCTGGTTGCATCAGAGAAGGCCAGATACCCTACACTATAAGAGGTGGTTTGAAATTTTGACTTGTCTACTTAAAGATCACCAAAATTTGATCACACGGTCAATAACATTCCTGGGTGGGATTGAACCACCAACCTTTAGGTTAACAGCCGAACGCGCTAACAGATTGCACCACAGAGACAGCTTGCAAAAGCTTGTACTGACAAAGGCTAAAAAGCATTCATCTAGAAAGTCTCCTAGAAAAAGGTTAAAAAGGCAATAATCTGGAGAGTTTTGCAAGATTTTTCTTCCATTGACCAATGAAGAAACACATTGGTACTTTTACATAATGAAGGAGTACTTCAGGATCTCTTAAACTTACATGAGCAGCAGAGTGGCGCAGCGGAAGCGTGCTGGGCCCATAACCCAGAGGTCGATGGATCGAAACCATCCTCTGCTATGTGCACTTATTTTTTTGTTAATTAAATTCTTCCAAAACTGGGATTGATATTTTGACTCTTTTATTTTTACCTAAAGTACAATAACTTTTAACATTTTAATTTGTTTTAATAGTATATTGACAGCATTGTTTTCTTTCAGAAATCCACTTAATTTTCTTTACCCTATTACTGAAATGGTAATTGACAAAAACAAGCTACATTGTCACCAGAAGAGCAATGCAAAATGTACAATTGATATTTCAAAATCATCTTTCCAGCTTGAATTTCAATGATGCATTGGGGCAACGATTTTGTGAGAAACATCTTCACCCTTAAAGAAAGATTTTCTTAACTTCTTACCTGTGTGCTGATTAGATATCACCTGGTTTTCACATTAAACAGATTCCCACTTGAGAAAGCAGCAAGGATGCAGTGAGGTTTATGTTTCCTGGTGTCAACCTGTATTATTTCAGTGGACATTGTAATGAGGATGCATCTTGCTGCCTTTCCAATGAAGCAAGTTTTAATCAGTAATAGGTGAAAAACCATTCCTACAAAGGTGTTAATCAGAGACTTGGCTTTGTGGACACTTTTCAGAGAGCAAATGTGTTAGCATAAAAATAAAGCCATAAAATGGAGAGCTGATTAATCACTCAATTGGATTTCTCTGCCTGCATAATTTTTTTTCTCTGCAACCCCATGCTAAATTGTGCTTCCTGTTTTTTATAAAATGACTTAATAAAATCTGACTCTGATTGCATCAGAGAAGGCCAGGTACCTTACACTATAAGAGGTGGTTTGAAATTTTGACTTGTCTACTTAAAGATCACCAAAATTTGATCACACGGTCAACAACATCCCTGGGTGGGATTGAACCACCAACCTTTAGGTTAACAGCCGAATGCGGTTACCGATTGCGCCACAGAGACAGCTTGCAAAAGCATGTACTGACAAAGGCTAAAAAGCATTCATCTAGAAAGTTTCCTAGAAAAAGGTTAAAAAGGCAATAATCTGGAGAGTTTTGCAAGATTTTTCTTCCATTGACCAACGAAGAAACACATTGGTACTTTCACATGATGAGTGAGTACTTCAGGATCTCTGACACTAACATGAGCAGCAGAGTGGCGCAGCGGAAGCGTGCTGGGCCCATAACCCAGAGGTCGATGGATCGAAACCATCCTCTGCTATGTGCACTTATTTTTTGGTTAATTAAATTCTTCCAAAACTGGGATTGATATTTTGACTCTTTTATTTTTACTTAAAGTACAATAACTTTTAACATTTTAATTTGTTTTAATAGTATATTGACAGCATTGTTTTCTTTCAGAAATCCACTTAATTTTCTTTACCCTATTACTGAAATGGTAATTGACAAAAATAAGCTACATTGTCACCAGAAGAGCAATGCAAAATGTACAATTGATATTTCAAAATCATCTTTCCAGCTTGAATTTCAATGATGCATTGGGGCAACGATTTTGTGAGAAACATCTTCACCCTTAAAGAAAGATTTTCTTAACTTCTTACCTGTGTGCTGATTAGATATCACCTGGTTTTCACATTAAACAGATTCCCACTTGAGAAAGCAGCAAGGATGCAGTGAGGTTTATGTTTCCTGGTGTCAACCTGTATTATTTCAGTGGACATTGTAATGAGGATGCATCTTGCTGCCTTTCCAATGAAGCAAGTTTTAATCAGTGATAGGTGAAAAACCATTCCTACAAAGGTGTTAATCAGAGACTTGGCTTTGTGGACACTTTTCAGAGAGCAAATGTGTTAGCATAAAAATAAAGCCATAAAATGGAGAGCTGATTAATCACTCAATTGGATTTCTCTGCCTGCATAATTTTTTTTCTCTGCAACCCCATGCTAAATTGTGCTTCCTGTTTTTTATAAAATGACTTAATCAAATCTGATTGCATCAGAGAAGGCCAGGTACCCTACACTATAAGAGGTGGTTTGAAATTTTGACTTGTCTACTTAAAGATCACCAACATTTGATCACACGGTCAATAACATCCCTGGGTGGGATTGAACCACCAACCTTTAGGTTAACAGCCGAATGCGCTTACCGATTACGCCACAGAGACAGCTTGCAAAAGCATGTACTGACAAAGGCTAAAAAGCATTCATCTAGAAAGTTTCCTAGAAAAAGGTTAAAAAGGCAATAATCTGGAGAGTTTTGCAATATTTTTCTTCCATTGACCAATGAAGAAACACATTGGTACTTTCACATGATGAGTGAGTACTTCAGGATCTCTGACACTAACATGAGCAGCAGAGTGGCGCAGCGGAAGCGTGCTGGGCCCATAACCCAGAGGTCGATGGATCGAAACCATCCTCTGCTATGTGCACTTATTTTTTTGTTAATTAAATTCTTCCAAAACTGGGATTGATATTTTGACTCTTTTATTTTTACCTAAAATACAATAACTTTTAACATTTTAATTTGTTTTAATAGTATATTGACAGCATTGTTTTCTTTCAGAAATCCACTTAATTTTCTTTACCCTATTACTGAAATGGTAATTGACAAAAACAAGCTACATTGTCACCAGAAGAGCAATGCAAAATGTACAATTGATATTTCAAAATCATCTTTCCAGCTTGAATTTCAATGATGCATTGGGGCAACAATTTTGTGAGAAACATCTTCACCCTTAAATAAAGATTTTCTTAACTTCTTACCTGTGTGCTGATTAGATATCACCTGGTTTTCACATTAAACAGATTCCCACTTGAGAAAGCAGCAAGGATGCAGTGAGGTTTATGTTTCCTGGTGTCAACCTGTATTATTTCAGTGGACATTGTAATGAGGATGCATCTTGCTGCCTTTCCAATGAAGCAAGTTTTAATCAGTAATAGGTGAAAAACCATTCCTACAAAGGTGTTAATCAGAGACTTGGCTTTGTGGACACTTTTTAGAGAGCAAATGTGTTAGCATAAAAATAAAGCCATAAAATGGAGAGCTGATTAATCACTCAATTGGATTTCTCTGCCTGCATAATTTTTTTTCTCTGCAACCCCATGCTAAATTGTGCTTCCTGTTTTTTATAAAATGACTTCATCAAATCTGACTGCATCAGAGAAGGCCAGGTACCCTACACTATAAGAGGTGGTTTGAAATTTTGACTTGTCTACTTAAAGATCACCAAAATTTGATCACATTTACAGTTAAGTCCCTGGGTGGGATTGAACCACCAACCTTTCGGTTAACAGCCGAATGCACTAACCGATTGCGCCACAGAGACAGCTTGCAAAAGCATGTACTGACAAAGGCTAAAAAGCATTCATCTAGAAAGTTTCCTAGAAAAAGGTTAAAAAGGCAATAATCTGGAGAGTTTTGCAAGATTTTTCTTCCATTGACCAACGAAGAAACACATTGGTACTTTCACATGATGAGTGAGTACTTCAGGATCTCTTACACTTACACGAGCAGCAGAGTGGCGCAGCGGAAGCGTGCTGGGCCCATAACCCAGAGGTCGATGGATCGAAACCATCCTCTGCTATGTGCACTTAATTTTTTGTTAATTAAATTCTTCCAAAACTGGGATTGATATTTTGACTCTTTTATTTTTACTTAAAGTACAATAACTTTTAACATTTTAATTTGTTTTAATAGTATATTGACAGCATTGTTTTCTTTCAGAAATCCACTTAATTTTCTTTACCCTATTACTGAAATGGTAATTGACAAAAACAAGCTACATTGTCACCAGAAGAGCAATGCAAAATGTACAATTGATATTTCAAAATCATCTTTCCAGCTTGAATTTCAATGATGCATTGGGGCAACAATTTTGTGAGAAACATCTTTACCCTTAAATAAAGATTTTCTTAACTTCTTACCTGTGTGCTGATTAGATATCACCTGGTTTTCACATTAAACAGATTCCCACTTGAGAAAGCAGCAAGGATGCAGTGAGGTTTATGTTTCCTGGTGTCAACCTGTATTATTTCAGTGGACATTGTAATGAGGATGCATCTTGCTGCCTTTCCAATGAAGCAAGTTTTAATCAGTAATAGGTGAAAAACCATTCCTACAAAGGTGTTAATCAGAGACTTGGCTTTGTGGACACTTTTTAGAGAGCAAATGTGTTAGCATAAAAATAAAGCCATAAAATGGAGAGCTGATTAATCACTCAATTGGATTTCTCTGCCTGCATAATTTTTTTTCTCTGCAACCCCATGCTAAATTGTGCTTCCTGTTTTTATAAAATGACTTAATCAAATCTGACTCTGATTGCATCAGAGAAGGCCAGGTACCCTACACTATAAGAGGTGGTTTGAAATTTTGACTTGTCTACTTAAAGATCACCAAAATTTGATCACACGGTCAATAACATCTCTGGGTGGGATTGAACCACCAACCTTTAGGTTAACAGCCGAATGCGCTTACCAATTGCGCCACAGAGACAGCTTGCAAAAGTATGTACTGACAAAGGCTAAAAAGCATTCATCTAGATAGTTTCCTAGAAAAAGGTTAAAAAGGCAATAATCTGGAGAGTTTTGCAAGATTTTTCTTCCATTGACCAACGAAGAAACACATTGGTACTTTCACATGATGAGTGAGTACTTCAGGATCTCTGACACTAGCATGAGCAGCAGAGTGGCGCAGCGGAAGCGTGCTGGGCCCATAACCCAGAGGTCTATGGATCGAAACCATCCTCTGCTATGTGCACTTATTTTTTTGTTAATTAAATTCTTCCAAAACTGGAATTGATATTTTGACTCTTTTATTTTTACTTAAAGTACAATAACTTTTAACATTTTAATTTGTTTTAATAGTATATTGACAGCATTGTTTTCTTTCAGAAATCCACTTAATTTTCTTTACCCTATTACTGAAATGGTAATTGACAAAAACAAGCTACATTGTCACCAGAAGAGCAATGCAAAATGTACAATTGATATTTCAAAATCATCTTTCCATCTTGAATTTCAATGATGCATTGGGGCAACGATTTTGTGAGAAACATCTTCACCCTTAAAGAAAGATTTTCTTAACTTCTTACCTGTGTGCTGATTAGATATCACCTGGTTTTCACATTAAACAGATTCCCACTTGAGAAAGCAGCAAGGATGCAGTGAGGTTTATGTTTCCTGGTGTCAACCTGTATTATTTCAGTGGACATTGTAATGAGGATGCATCTTGCTGCCTTTCCAATGAAGCAAGTTTTAATCAGTAATAGGTGAAAAACCATTCCTACAAAGGTGTTAATCAGAGACTTGGCTTTGTGGACACTTTTCAGAGAGCAAATGTGTTAGCATAAAAATAAAGCCATAAAATGGAGAGCTGATTAATCACTCAATTGGATTTCTCTGCCTGCATAATTTTTTTTCTCTGCACCCCCATGCTAAATTGTGCTTCCTGTTTTTTATAAATTGACTTCATCAAATCTGACTGCATCAGAGAAGGCCAGGTACTCTACACTATAAGAGGTGGTTTGAAATTTTGACTTGTCTACTTAAAGATCACCAAAATTTGATCACACGGTCAATAGCATCCCTGGGTGGGATTGAACCACCAACCTTTAGGTTAACAGCCGAATGCACTAACCGATTGCGCCACAGAGACAGCTTGCAAAAACATTTACTGACAAAGGCTAAAAAGCATTCATCTAGAAAGTTTCCTAGAAAATGGTTAAAAAGGCAATAATCTGGAGAGTTTTGCAAGATTTTTCTTCCATTGACCAACGAAGAAACACATTGGTATTTTCACATGATGAGTGAGTACTTCAGGATCTCTTACACTTACACGAGCAGCAGAGTGGCGCAGCGGAAGCGTGCTGGGCCCATAACCCAGAGGTCGATGGATCGAAACCATCCTCTGCTATGTGCACTTATTTTTTTGTTAATTAAATTCTTCCAAAACTGGGATTGATATTTTGACTCTTTTATTTTTACTTAAAGTACAATAACTTTTAACATTTTAATTTGTTTTAATAGTATATTGACAGCATTGTTTTCTTTCAGAAATCCACTTAATTTTCTTTACCCTATTACTGAAATGGTAATTGACAAAAACAAGCTACATTGTCACCAGAAGAGCAATGCAAAATGTACAATTGATATTTCAAAATCATCTTTCCAGCTTGAATTTCAATGATGCATTGGGGCAACAATTTTGTGAGAAGCATCTTCACCCTTAAATAAAGATTTTCTTAACTTCTTACCTGTGTGCTTATTAGATATCACCTGGTTTTCACATTAAACAGATTCCCACTTCAGAAAGCAGCAAGGATGCAGTGAGGTTTATGTTTCCTGGTGTCAACCTGTATTATTTCAGTGGACATTGTAATGAGGATGCATCTTGCTTCCTTTCCAATGAAGCAAGTTTTAATCAGTAATAGGTGAAAAACCATTCCTACAAAGGTTTTAATCAGAGACTTGGCTTTGTGGACACTTTTCAAAGAGCAAATGTGTTAGCATAAAAATAAAGCCATAAAATGGAGAGCTGATTAATCACTCAATTGGATTTCTCTGCCTGCATAATTTTTTTTCTCTGCAACCCCATGCTAAATTGTGCATCCTGTTTTTTATAAAATGACTTAATCAAATCAGACTCTGATTGCATCAGAGAAGGCCAGGTACCCTACACTATAAGAGGTGGTTTGAAATTTTGACTTGTCTACTTAAAGATCACCAAAATTTGATCACATGTTCAGTTACTTCCCTGGGTGGGATTGAACCACCAACCTTTCGGTTAACAGCCGAATGCACTAACCGATTGCGCCACAGAGACAACTTGCAAAAGCATGTACTGACAAAGGCTAAAAAGCATTCATCTAGAAAGTTTCCTAGAAAAAGCTTAAAAAGGCAATAATCTGGAGAGTTTTGCAAGATTTTTCATCCATTGACCAACGAAGAAACACATTGGTACTTTCACATAATGAGTGAGTACATCAGGATCTCTGACACTAACATGAGCAGCAGAGTGGCGCAGCGGAAGCGTGCTGGGCCCATAACCCAGAGGTCGATGGATCGAAACCATCCTCTGCTATGTGCGCTTAATTTTATGTTAATTAAATTCTTCCAAAACTGGGATTGATATTTTGACTCTTTTATTTTTACTTAAAGTACAATAACGTTTAACATTTTAATTTGTTTTAATAGTATATTGACAGCATTGATTTCTTTCAGAAATCCACTTAATTTTCTTTACCCTATTACTGAAATGGTAATTGACAAAAACAAGCTACATTGTCACCAGAAGAGCAATGCAAAATGTACAATTGATATTTCAAAATCATCTTTCCAGCTTGAATTTCAATGATGCATTGGGGCAACAATTTTGTGAGAAACATCTTCACCCTTAAATAAAGATTTTCTTAACTTCTTACCTGTGTGCTGATTAGATATCACCTGGTTTTCACATTAAACAGATTCCCACTTGAGAAAGCAGCAAGGATGCAGTGAAGTTTATGTTTCCTGGTGTCAACCTGTATTATTTCAGTGGACATTGTAATGAGGATGCATCTTGCTGCCTTTCCAATGAAGCAAGTTTTAATCAGTAATAGGTGAAAAACCATTCCTACAAAGGTGTTAATCAGAGACTTGGCTTTGTGGACACTTTTCAGAGAGCAAATGTGTTAGCATAAAAATAAAGCCATAAAATGGAGAGCTGATTAATCACTCAATTGGATTTCTCTGCCTGCATAATTTTTTTTCTCTGCAACCCCATGCTAAATTGTGCTTCCTGTTTTTTATAAAATGACTTAATCAAATCTGACTCTGATTGCATCAGAGAAGGCTAGGTACCCTACACTATAAGAGGTGGTTTGAAATTTTGACTTGTCTACTTAAAGATCACCAAAATTTGATCGCATGGTCAATAACATCCCTGGGTGGGATTGAACCACCAACCTTTAGGTTAACAGCCGAATGCGCTTACCGATTGCGCCACAGAGACAGCTTGCAAAAGCATGTACTGACAAAGGCTAAAAAGCATTCATCTAGAAAGTTTCCTAGAAAAAGCTTAAAAAGGCAATAATCTGGAGAGTTTTGCAAGATTTTTCTTCCATTGACCAACGAAGAAACACATTGGTACTTTCACATGATGAGTGAGTACATCAGGATCTCTGACACTAACATGAGCAGCAGAGTGGCGCAGCGGAAGCGTGCTGGGCCCATAACCCAGAGGTCGATGGATCGAAACCATCCTCTGCTATGTGCACTTAATTTTTTGTTAATTAAATTCTTCCAAAACTGGGATTGATATTTTGACTCTTTTATTTTTACTTAAAGTACAATAACTTTTAACATTTTAATTTGTTTTAATAGTATATTGACAGCATTGTTTTCTTTCAGAAATACACTTAATTTTCTTTACCCTATTACTGAAATGGTAATTGACAAAAACAAGCTACATTGTCACCAGAAGAGCAATGCAAAATGTACAATTGATATTTCAAAATCATCTTTCCAGCTTGAATTTCAATGATGCATTGGGGCAACAATTTTGTGAGAAACATCTTCACCCTTAAATAAAGATTTTCTTAACTTCTTACCTGTGTGCTGATTAGATATCACCTGGTTTTCACATTAAACAGATTCCCACTTCAGAAAGCAGCAAGGATGCAGTGAGGTTTATGTTTCCTGGTGTCAACCTGTATTATTTCAGTGGACATTGTAATGAGGATGCATCTTGCTTCCTTTCCAATGAAGCAAGTTTTAATCAGTAATAGGTGAAAAACCATTCCTACAAAGGTTTTAATCAGAGACTTGGCTTTGTGGACACTTTTCAAAGAGCAAATGTGTTAGCATAAAAATAAAGCCATAAAATGGAGAGCTGATTAATCACTCAATTGGATTTCTCTGCCTGCATAATTTTTTTTCTCTGCAACCCCATGCTAAATTGTGCTTCCTGTTTTTTATAAAATGACTTAATCAAATCAGACTCTGATTGCATCAGAGAAGGCCAGGTACCCTACACTATAAGAGGTGGTTTGAAATTTTGACTTGTCTACTTAAAGATCACCAAAATTTGATCACATGTTCAGTTACTTCCCTGGGTGGGATTGAACCACCAACCTTTCGGTTAACAGCCGAATGCACTAACCGATTGCGCCACAGAGACAACTTGCAAAAGCATGTACTGACAAAGGCTAAAAAGCATTCATCTAGAAAGTTTCCTAGAAAAAGCTTAAAAAGGCAATAATCTGGAGAGTTTAGCAAGATTTTTTCCATTGACCAACGAAGAAACACATTGGTACTTTCACATAATGAGTGAGTACATCAGGATCTCTGACACTAACATGAGCAGCAGAGTGGCGCAGCGGAAGCGTGCTGGGCCCATAACCCAGAGGTCGATGGATCGAAACCATCCTCTGCTATGTGCGCTTAATTTTATGTTAATTAAATTCTTCCAAAACTGGGATTGATATTTTGACTCTTTTATTTTTACTTAAAGTACAATAACTTTTAACATTTTAATTTGTTTTAATAGTATATTGACAGCATTGTTTTCTTTCAGAAATCCACTTAATTTTCTTTACCCTATTACTGAAATGGTAATTGACAAAAACAAGCTACATTGTCACCAGAAGAGCAATGCAAAATGTACAATTGATATTTCAAAATCATCTTTCCCGCTTGAATTTCAATGATGCATTGGGGCAACAATTTTGTGAGAAACATCTTCACCCTTAAATAAAGATTTTCTTAACTTCTTACCTGTGTGCTGATTAGATATCACCTGGTTTTCACATTAAACAGATTCCCACTTGAGAAAGCAGCAAGGATGCAGTGAAGTTTATGTTTCCTGGTGTCAACCTGTATTATTTCAGTGGACATTGTAATGAGGATGCATCTTGCTGCCTTTCCAATGAAGCAAGTTTTAATCAGTAATAGGTGAAAAACCATTCCTACAAAGGTGTTAATCAGAGACTTGGCTTTGTGGACACTTTTCAGAGAGCAAATGTGTTAGCATAAAAATAAAGCCATAAAATGGAGAGCTGATTAATCACTCAATTGGATTTCTCTGCCTGCATAATTTTTTTTCTCTGCAACCCCATGCTAAATTGTGCTTCCTGTTTTTTATAAAATGACTTAATCAAATCTGACTGCATCAGAGAAGGCCAGGTACCCTACACTATAAGAGGTGGTTTGAAATTTTGACTAGTCTACTTAAAGATCACCAAAATTTGATCACACGGTCAATAACATCTCTGGGTGGGATTGAACCACCAACCTTTAGGTTAACAGCCGAATGCGCTTACCGATTGCGCCACAGAGACAGCTTGCAAAAGCATGTACTGACAAAGGCTGAAAAGCATTCATCTAGAAAGTTTCCTAGAAAAGCTTAAAAAGGCAATAATCTGGAGAGTTTTGCAAGATTTTTCTTCCATTGACCAACGAAGAAACACATTGGTACTTTCACATGATGAGTGAGTACATCAGGATCTCTGACACTAACATGAGCAGCAGAGTGGCGCAGCGGAAGCGTGCTGGGCCCATAACCCAGAGGTTGATGGATCGAAACCATCCTCTGCTATGTGCGCTTAATTTTATGTTAATTAAATTCTTCCAAAACTGGGATTGATATTTTGACTCTTTTATTTTTACTTAAAGTACAATAACTTTTAACATTTTAATTTGTTTTAATAGTATATTGACAGCATTGTTTTCTTTCAGAAATCCACTTAATTTTCTTTACCCTATTACTGAAATGGTAATTGACAAAAAACAAGCTACATTGTCACCAGAAGAGCAATGCAAAATGTACAATTGATATTTCAAAATCATCTTTCCAGCTTGAATTTCAATGATGCATTGGGGCAACAATTTTGTGAGAAACATCTTCACCCTTAAATAAAGATTTTCTTAACTTCTTACCTGTGTGCTGATTAGATATCACCTGGTTTTCACATTAAACAGATTCCCACTTGAGAAAGCAGCAAGGATGCAGTGAGGTTTATGTTTCCTGGTGTCAACCTGTATTATTTCAGTGGACATTGTAATGAGGATGCATCTTGCTGCCTTTCCAATGAAGCAAGTTTTAATCAGTAATAGGTGAAAAACCATTCCTACAAAGGTGTTAATCAGAAACGTGGCTTTGTGGACACTTTTCAGAGAGCAATTGTGTTAGCATAAAAATAAAGCCATAAAATGGAGAGCTGATTAATCACTCAATTGGATTTCTCTGCCTGCATAATTTTTTTTCTCTGCAACCCCATGCTAAATTGTGCTTCCTCTTTTTTATAAAATGACTTAATCAAATCTGACTGCATCAGAGAAGGCCAGGTACCCTACACTATAAGAGGTGGTTTGAAATTTTGACTTGTCTACTTAAAGAACACCAAAATTTGATCACACGGTCAATAACATCCCTGGGTGGGATTGAACCACCAACCTTTAGGTTAACAGCCGAATGCGCTTACCGATTGCGCCACAGAGACAGCTTGCAAAAGCATGTACTGACAAAGGCTAAAAAGCATTCATCTAGAAAGTTTCCTAGAAAAAGGTTAAAAAGGCAATAATCTGGAGAGTTTTGCAAGATTTTTCTTCCATTGACCAACGAAGAAACACATTGGTACTTTCACATGATGAGTGAGTACTTCAGGATCTCTTACACTTACAGGAGCAGCAGAGTGGCGCAGCGGAAGCGTGCTGGGCCCATAACCCAGAGGTCGATGGATCGAAACCATCCTCTGCTATGTGCACTTATTTTTTTGTTAATTAAATTCTTCCAAAACTGGGATTGATATTTTGACTCTTTTATTTTTACTTAAAGTACAATAACTTTTAACATTTTAATTTGTTTTAATAGTATATTGACAGCATTGTTTTCTTTCAGAAATCCACTTAATTTTCTTTACCCTATTACTGAAATGGTAATTGACAAAAACAAGCTACATTGTCACCAGAAGAGCAATGCAAAATGTACAATTGATATTTCAAAATCATCTTTCCAGCTTGAATTTCAATGATGCATTGGGGCAACAATTTTGTGAGAAACATCTTCACCCTTAAATAAAGATTTTCTGAACTTCTTACCTGTGTGCTGATTAGATATCACCTGGTTTTCACATTAAACAGATTCCCACTTGAGAAAGCAGCAAGGATGCAGTGAGGTTTATGTTTCCTGGTGTCAACCTGTATTATTTTAGTGGACATTGTAATGAGGATGCATCTTGCTTCCTTTCCAATGAAGCAAGTTTTAATCAGTAATAGGTGAAAAACCATTCCTACAAAGGTGTTAATCAGAGACTTGGCTTTGTGGACACTTTTCAAAGAGCAAATGTGTTAGCATAAAAATAAAGCCATAAAATGGAGAGCTGATTAATCACTCAATTGGATTTCTCTGCCTGCATAATTTTTTTTCTCTGCAACCCCATGCTAAATTGTGCTTCCTGTTTTTTATAAAATGACTTCATCAAATCTGACTCTGATTGCATCAGAGAAGGCCAGGTACCCTACACTATAAGAGGTGGTTTGAAATTTTGACTTGTCTACTTAAAGATCACCAAGATTTGATCACACGGTCAGTTACGTCCCTGGGTGGGATTGAATCACCAACCTTTCAGTTAACAGCCGAATGCGCTTACCGATTGCGCCACAGAGACAGCTTGCAAAAGCATGTACTGACAAAGGCTAGAAAGCATTCATCTAGAAACTTTCCTAGAAAAAGGTTAAAAAGGCAATAATCTGGAGAGTTTTGCAAGATTTTTCTTCCATTGACCAACGAAGAAACACATTGGTACTTTCACATGATGAGTGAGTACTTCAGGATCTCTGACACTTACACGAGCAGCAGAGTGGCGCAGCGGAAGCGTGCTGTGCCCATAACCCAGAGTTCGATGGATCGAAACCATCCTCTGCTATGTGCACTTATTTTTTGTTAATTAAATTCTTCCAAAACTGGGATTGATATTTTGACTCTTTTATTTTTACTTAAAGTACAATAACTTTTAACATTTTAATTTGTTTTAATAGTATATTGACAGCATTGTTTTCTTTCAGAAATCCACTTAATTTTCTTTACCCTATTACTGAAATGGTAATTGACAAAAACAAGCTACATTGTCACCAGAAGAGCAATGCAAAATGTACAATTGATATTTCAAAATCATCTTTCCAGCTTGAATTTCAATGATGCATTGGGGCAACAATTTTGTGAGAAACATCTTCACCCTTAAATAAAGATTTTCTGAACTTCTTACCTGTGTGCTGATTAGATATCACCTGGTTTTCACATTAAACAGATTCCCACTTGAGAAAGCAGCAAGGATGCAGTGAGGTTTATGTTTCCTGGTGTCAACCTGTATTATTTTAGTGGACATTGTAATGAGGATGCATCTTGCTTCCTTTCCAATGAAGCAAGTTTTAATCAGTAATAGGTGAAAAACCATTCCTACAAAGGTGTTAATCAGAGACTTGGCTTTGTGGACACTTTTCAAAGAGCAAATGTGTTAGCATAAAAATAAAGCCATAAAATGGAGAGCTGATTAATCACTCAATTGGATTTCTCTGCCTGCATAATTTTTTTTCTCTGCAACCCCATGCTAAATTGTGCTTCCTGTTTTTTATAAAATGACTTCATCAAATCTGACTGCTTCAGAGAAGGCCAGGTACCCTACACTATAAGAGGTGGTTTGAAATTTTGACTTGTCTACTTAAAGATCACCAAAATTTGATCACACGGTCAATAACATCCCTGGGTGGGATTGAACCACCAACCTTTAGGTTAACAGCCGAATGCGCTTACCGATTGCGCCACAGAGACAGCTTGCAAAAGCATGTACTGACAAAGGCTAAAAAGCATTCATATAGAAAGTTTCCTAGAAAAAGGTTAAAAAGGCAATAATCTGGAGAGTTTTGCAAGATTTTTCTTCCATTGACCAACGAAGAAACACATTGGTACTTTCACATGATGAGTGAGTACTTCAGGATCTCTGACACTAACATGAGCAGCAGAGTGGCGCAGCGGAAGCGTGCTGGGCCCATAACCCAGAGGTCGATGGATCGAAACCATCCTCTGCTATGTGCACTTATTTTTTTGTTAATTAAATTCTTCCAAAACTGGGATTGATATTTTGACTCTTTTATTTTTACTTAAAGTACAATAACTTTTAACATTTTAATTTGTTTTAATAGTATATTGACAGCATTGTTTTCTTTCAGAAATCCACTTAATTTTCTTTACCCTATTACTGAAATGGTAATTGACAAAAACAAGCTACATTGTCACCAGAAGAGCAATGCAAAATGTACAATTGATATTTCAAAATCATCTTTCCAGCTTGAATTTAAATGATGCATTGGGGCAATGATTTTGTGAGAAACATCTTCACCCTTAAATAAAGATTTTCTTAACTTCTTACCTGGTTTTCACATTAAACAGATTCCCACTTGAGAAAGCAGCAAGGATGCAGTGAGGTTTATGTTTCCTGGTGTCAACCTGTATTATTTCAGTGGACATTGTAATGAGGATGCATCTTGCTGCCTTTCCAATGAAGCAAGTTTTAATCAGTAATAGGTGAAAAACCATTCCTACAAAGGTGTTAATCAGAGACTTGGCTTTGTGGACACTTTTCAGAGAGCAAATGTGTTAGCATAAAAATAAAGCCATAAAATGGAGAGCTGATTAATCACTCAATTGGATTTCTCGGCCTGCGTAATTTTTTTTCTCTGCAACCCCATGCTAAATTGTGCTTCCTGTTTTTTATAAAATGACTTAATCAAATCTGACTGCTTCAGAGAAGGCCAGGTACCCTACACTATAAGAGGTGGTTTGAAATTTTGACTTGTCTACTTAAAGATCACCAAAATTTGATCACACGGTCAATAACATCCCTGGGTGGGATTGAACCACCAACCTTTAGGTTAACAGCCGAATGCGCTTACCGATTGCGCCACAGAGACAGCTTGCAAAAGCATGTACTGACAAAGGCTAAAAAGCATTCATCTAGAAAGTTTCCTAGAAAAAGGTTAAAAAGGCAATAATCTGGAGAGTTTTGCAAGATTTTTCTTCCATTGACCAACGAAGAAACACATTGGTACTTTCACATGATGAGTGAATACTTCAGGATCTCTGACACTAACATGAGCAGCAGAGTGGCGCAGCGGAAGCGTGCTGGGCCCATAACCCAGAGGTCGATGGATCGAAACCATCCTCTGCTATGTGCACTTAATTTTTTGTTAATTAAATTCTTCCAAAACTGGGATTGATATTTTGACTCTTTTATTTTTACTTAAAGTACAATAACTTTTAACATTTTAATTTGTTTTAATAGTATATTGACAGCATTGTTTTCTTTCAGAAATCCACTTAATTTTCTTTACCCTATTACTGAAATGGTAATTGACAAAAACAAGCTACATTGTCACCAGAAGAGCAATGCAAAATGTACAATTGATATTTCAAAATCATCTTTCCAGCTTGAATTTAAATGATGCATTGGGGCAATGATTTTGTGAGAAACATCTTCACCCTTAAATAAAGATTTTCTTAACTTCTTACCTGTGTGCTGATTATATATCACCTGGTTTTCACATTAAACAGATTCCCACTTGAGAAAGCAGCAAGGATGCAGTGAGGTTTATGTTTCCTGGTGTCAACCTGTATTATTTCAGTGGACATTGTAATGAGGATGCATCTTGCTGCCTTTCCAATGAAGCAAGTTTTAATCAGTAATAGGTGAAAAACCATTCCTACAAAGGTGTTAATCAGAGACTTGGCTTTGTGGACACTTTTCAGAGAGCAAATGTGTTAGCATAAAAATAAAGCCATAAAATGGAGAGCTGATTAATCACTCAATTGGATTTCTCTGCCTGCGTAATTTTTTTTTTCTGCAACCCCATGCTAAATTGTGCTTCCTGTTTTTTATAAAATGACTTAATCAAATCTGACTCTGATTGCATCAGAGAAGGCCAGGTACCCTACACTATAAGAGGTGGTTTGAAATTTTGACTTGTCTACTTAAAGATCACCAAAATTTGATCACACGGTCAGTTACGTCCCTGGGTGGGATTGAACCACCAACCTTTCGGTTAACAGCCGAATGCGCTAACCGATTGCGCCACAGAGACAGCTTGCAAAAGCATGTACTGACAAAGGCTAAAAAGCATTCATCTAGAAAGTTTCCTAGAAAAAGGTTAAAAAGGCAATAATCTGGAGAGTTTTGCAAGATTTTTCTTCCATTGACCAATGAAGAAACACATTGGTACTTTCACATGATGAGTGAGTACTTCAGGATCTCTGACACTAACATGAGCAGCAGAGTGGCGCAGCGGAAGCGTGCTGGGCCCATAACCCAGAGGTCGATGGATCGAAACCATCCTCTGCTATGTGCACTTAATTTTTTGTTAATTAAATTCTTCCAAAACTGGGATTGATATTTTGACTCTTTTATTTTTACTTAAAGTACAATAACTTTTAACATTTTAATTTGTTTTAATAGTATATTGACAGCATTGTTTTCTTTCAGAAATCCACTTAATTTTCTTTACCCTATTACTGAAATGGTAATTGACAAAAACAAGCTACATTGTCACCAGAAGAGCAATGCAAAATGTACAATTGATATTTCAAAATCATCTTTCCAGCTTGAATTTAAATGATGCATTGGGGCAATGATTTTGTGAGAAACATCTTCACCCTTAAATAAAGATTTTCTTAACTTCTTACCTGTGTGCTGATTATATATCACCTGGTTTTCACATTAAACAGATTCCCACTTGAGAAAGCAGCAAGGATGCAGTGAGGTTTATGTTTCCTGGTGTCAACCTGTATTATTTCAGTGGACATTGTAATGAGGATGCATCTTGCTGCCTTTCCAATGAAGCAAGTTTTAATCAGTAATAGGTGAAAAACCATTCCTACAAAGGTGTTAATCAGAGACTTGGCTTTGTGGACACTTTTCAGAGAGCAAATGTGTTAGCATAAAAATAAAGCCATAAAATGGAGAGCTGATTAATCACTCAATTGGATTTCTCTGCCTGCGTAATTTTTTTTTTCTGCAACCCCATGCTAAATTGTGCTTCCTGTTTTTTATAAAATGACTTAATCAAATCTGATTGCATCAGAGAAGGCCAGGTACCCTACACTATAAGAGGTGGTTTGAAATTTTGACTTGTCTACTTAAAGATCACCAAAATTTGATCACACGGTCAATAACATCCCTGGGTGGGATTGAACCACCAACCTTTAGGTTAACAGCCGAATGCGCTTACCGATTGCGCCACAGAGACAGCTTGCAAAAGCATGTACTGACAAAGGCTAAAAAGCATTCATCTAGAAAGTTTCCTAGAAAAAGGTTAAAAAGGCAATAATCTGGAGAGTTTTGCAAGATTTTTCTTCCATTGACCAACGAAGAAACACATTGGTACTTTCACATGATGAGTGAGTACTTCAGGATCTCTGACACTAACATGAGCAGCAGAGTGGCGCAGCGGAAGCGTGCTGGGCCCATAACCCAGAGGTCGATGGATCGAAACCATCCTCTGCTATGAGCACTTAATTTTTTGTTAATTAAATTCTTCCAAAACTGGGATTGATATTTTGACTCTTTTATTTTTACTTAAAGTACAATAACTTTTAACATTTTAATTTGTTTTAATAGTATATTGACAGCATTGTTTTCTTTCAGAAATCCACTTAATTTTCTTTACCCTATTACTGAAATGGTAATTGCCAAAAACAAGCTACATTGTCACCAGAAGAGCAATGCAAAATGTACAATTGATATTTCAAAATCATCTTTCCAGCTTGAATTTAAATGATGCATTGGGGCAATGATTTTGTGAGAAACATCTTCACCCTTAAATAAAGATTTTCTTAACTTCTTACCTGTGTGCTGATTATATATCACCTGGTTTTCACATTAAACAGATTCCCACTTGAGAAAGCAGCAAGGATGCAGTGAGGTTTATGTTTCCTGGTGTCAACCTGTATTATTTCAGTGGACATTGTAATGAGGATGCATCTTGCTGCCTTTCCAATGAAGCAAGTTTTAATCAGTAATAGGTGAAAAACCATTCCTACAAAGGTGTTAATCAGAGACTTGGCTTTGTGGACACTTTTCAGAGAGCAAATGTGTTAGCATAAAAATAAAGCCATAAAATGGAGAGCTGATTAATCACTCAATTGGATTTCTCTGCCTGCGTAATTTTTTTTCTCTGCAACCCCATGCTAAATTGTGCTTCCTGTTTTTTATAAAATGACTTAATGAAATCTGACTCTGATTGCATCAGAGAAGGCCAGGTACCCTACACTATAAGAGGTGGTTTGAAATTTTGACTTGTCTACTTAAAGATCACCAAAATTTGATCACACGGTCAATAACATCCCTGGGTGGGATTGAACCACCAACCTTTAGGTTAACAGCCGAATGCGCTTACTGATTGCGCCACAGAGACAGCTTGCAAAAGCATGTACTGACAAAGGCTAAAAAGCATTCATCTAGAAAGTTTCCTAGAAAAAGGTTAAAAAGGCAATAATCTGGAGAGTTTTGCAAGATTTTTCTTCCATTGACCAACGAAGAAACACATTGGTACTTTCACATGATGAGTGAGTACATCAGGATCTCTGACACTAACATGAGCAGCAGAGTGGCGCAGCGGAAGCGTGCTGGGCCCATAACCCAGAGGTCGATGGATCGAAACTATCCTCTGCTATGTGCACTTAATTTTTTGTTAATTAAATTCTTCCAAAACTGGGATTGATATTTTGACTCTTTTATTTTTACTTAAAGTACAATAACTTTTAACATTTTAATTTGTTTTAATAGTATATTGACAGCATTGTTTTCTTTCAGAAATCCACTTAATTTTCTTTACCCTATTACTGAAATGGTAATTGACAAAAACAAGCTACATTGTCACCAGAAGAGCAATGCAAAATGTACAATTGATATTTCAAAATCATCTTTCCAGCTTGAATTTAAATGATGCATTGGGGCAATGATTTTGTGAGAAACATCTTCACCCTTAAATAAAGATTTTCTTAACTTCTTACCTGTGTGCTGATTATATATCACCTGGTTTTCACATTAAACAGATTCCCACTTGAGAAAGCAGCAAGGATGCAGTGAGGTTTATGTTTCCTGGTGTCAACCTGTATTATTTCAGTGGACATTGTAATGAGGATGCATCTTGCTGCCTTTCCAATGAAGCAAGTTTTAATCAGTAATAGGTGAAAAACCATTCCTACAAAGGTGTTAATCAGAGACTTGGCTTTGTGGACACTTTTCAGAGAGCAAATGTGTTAGCATAAAAATAAAGCCATAAAATGGAGAGCTGATTAATCACTCAATTGGATTTCTCTGCCTGCGTAATTTTTTTTTTCTGCAACCCCATGCTAAATTGTGCTTCCTGTTTTTTATAAAATGACTTTTTTTTTTTTTTTTTTTAATTTCTTTATTAAAGATTTTCAAGAAATAACAAAACAAAAAGAGTGGTTAGAGGTTCATATTGTAGGTGATACAACCAAGTGCATTTGACATTAACAAATCATTCTAAGCAGTGCTCATTCTCAGATAGTCAAGCAGTAGTGGTCTTGTATTCAGTATAGTTCAATATAGGAAATTAGACTAGGTCGGACTAATTATACCTAATCAAAATGATATTAAATCAGAATTAGGCTTAACAAGTGTTATGGTTAAACATGCATCAGCGAAACCACCTACAAATTATAGAAGAAAATGACATACTTTGTTTTCTTTTCTTATTTTTTAAGATAAAGAAAGACTAAACTAGTTACAAGACAGACATTTCGGGGTTGTGAGATAAGGGTAGAAGGGATAGAAAGAGAGGAGAAGAAGAAAAAGAGAAACAACACTCTGACATTCTATACATACTGAAACCATGAAGGATCAGACAGTATTGGGAGAAGTAGAATACACTTGTTCAAAAACAGTCATAATATGATTTTGTATGTGAGATTCTAGGGTAGTGATAAAAGGCATCCATTTCTGATAGAATTTATGAGCACCTGTTAGTGCTTCTAATCTGGCATATTTGCGTTCAAAATACAGAATTTGGAGTAGCTTCTGTTTCACTGTATTTAACTGGGGAGCCGTTTTTTTTGTCCAGTGGGCCAAAATACATTTTCTGGCCACTGTTATAATAGTAATAAGTAAAGGAAAAACAGGTCTCTCCAGTTTTTGTGCAATCCAAACAGAAAAGTTAAGCCCCATACATGCAAGCGGTTCAAAGGTTAACTTGGTGTGAAAAAGTGAATTGACATAAACCATTAACTTAGACCAGAAGCGTTTTAATTTGTAGCAATTCCACATGCAGTGGGAGTAATCCGCTATCATGGTTCTACATTTCAAACAATATCCTTGTTCCTCAAGGACCATATGCCGTCTTTGGCTTGGTGTTATATAAGCCCTATGAAGGGTTCGAATGTATACCTCTTAGAGGTAGCTGGACTGTAACGTTTTCAGAGAAAGAGTGTGTAGAGCCAATACATCACCAATTTGAGTAACAGATGGGATATCCAATGCCCATTTTTGCACCAAAACCTCCCATTGAGGGTGAGTATTATAACAGGCCTTTAAAAGAATTGTATACAAGTATTTAACCTTGTAGGGTTTATGTAGCAGAAATTCTAATAGGATATCAATATTGATAAGTTGTGAGGGAAGAATTGGAGTGGGGTAAGTATTAGTCCTGACTATTTTAATACTGTTTAAGTAATGTCTGATTTGAAAATACATAAATCTGTGGGTGTGGGGCAGTTCAAAGCGTTTAGCAAGCTCTGTAAATGAATATATATTTCCTCCGGGATCAAAAACCTTATGTGAAGTATCTAGACCTTTAGATTTCCAGTAATAAAAGAGCGAATTATTCAAAGATGGGGAAAAAGAGGGGTTACCCCACAAGGGGAGAAAACAAGAGATGCAAGGATTCCTATGACAAATTTTGTTTAAAGAAACCCAAGCAGCATATGTATCCCTGAACAAAATGTGCATTTTTATCTGGGTAGGAATCTTTGACAGTTTAGTTTGAATCAGAGCTCCAGGGGAGTATGGGTAAAAAATAGCTTGGTCCAAAGTAGAATCTGTATAGGTAGAATTGTTTAGAATCCAATCATTGATATATCTAAAAAAGGTAGCTAAGGAATAGTTATTTAGATCTGGGCATCCCATTCCTCCACCTGCCCGGGGAGTGACAAGTTTAATTTTTGCTATTCTAGGCCTTTTACCTTGCCATATAAACTTTAGAAACAAATTTTCCATTTTAGCAATATCTGATTTATGCAATGCCAACGGTATCATTTGCATACAATAATAAAGCTTCGGAAAGATTATTGACTGGATTATGGCAAGTCTGCCTAGCAAAGAGACTGGTAAGTCTTTCCACGATTCCAGTCTAGTGGTTATTTTAGATATTATGGGGGGAAAATTTAGGGAGTATAGTTTAGTTAAGTCCGAAGGAATATGTACCCCTAAGTAGGGAAAATGAGAGGAGGCTACTCTAAAAGGAATGTCAGCTTTATCAATAAAGTCTAGGGCGTCTGCTCCCAGCGGCATAATTTCCGATTTTGTTAAGTTGACTTTAAACCCCGACAGAGCTCCAAAGGAGTCGAGAAGGTGAAGTAGGGCAGGTAAAGATTGTGTAGGTTTAGAAAGGAAAATAAGCGTGTCATCAGCAAAGAGAGCTATCTTCAGTTCAAGAGAGTGTATAGTAATTCCATGTATCAGGGGGGAGCTACGTACTGCGACAGCCAGAGGTTCAACTGCTAGTGCAAAGAGAAGAGGGGATAACGGACATCCTTGGCGAGTACCTCTTTGAAGTAGGAAAGAGGAAGATAAAAGACCATTGCAAGATACCATTGATTTAGGGGAAGAGTATAAGGTGCGAATTATCTGAATAAAGTGAGGGGGAAAGCCAAAATTATATAATGTTTGAAAAAGATGGGGCCACAATACCAAATCAAAAGCTTTTTCTGCATCTAATGTAATCACCATGTTGGGAGAGGAAATATCAGAGGTCAAGGTAGATTGTTGGATGACTGCTAAAAGTCTTCGGACGTTCACTACAGAATGTCTGCCGGTGATAAATCCTGTCTGGTCTGAGTTAATCAAGAGGGGCAATAAAGATTTCAATCTCTCTGCCAAAATTTTTGTCAGTATTTTATAATCTACGTTTAGCAGAGAGATCGGCCTATATGAACCAGGGAGGCTAAGGTCTCGCCCAGGCTTGGGGATGACTTTTATAATAGCATCAGAAAAGTAAAGAGGAAGAGACTGTTGGTCTATTGCAAAGTTGAAAGTGTCCGCCAGCGGCCGGGCTATCTGTGGGGATAATATTTTATAAAATTCATTTGAAAATCCATCAGGGCCCGGCGCCGAGGCCAGTTTCAACTTTCCAATAGCCCAAGAGATCTCTTCAGGGGTAATGGGGTTCGTCAGGGTCGTCATAAATTTCTCTGGAACTTGTGGTAAAGTAAGGGAATTCCAGTAAGAAGAAGAAATAGAAGAGATAGAAGTTGAGGAGGAGGAGGGAGGTAGAGTGGGGATAGAGTCATAATCTTCTAAGGACTCCTCTGGAACCACCGCCGGGGCTGAATACAAAGACTGATAGAAACCTTTCATAGTTTCAACTATTTGTGCTTCAGAGACAGTTTTGGAGCCGTCTGGACGTATCAAAGGGTGAACAACTGTGCGCGGTCTAGATCCTTGTAATAAGTTAGTTAGGAGCTTTCCCACTTTATTCCCGAACTTATAAAATTTTGAATGCACATTGAAAAGGTATTTGTCTCCTAAAGTTAGGAGAAATTCATTATAGGCTAATTTAGCTTCCAAGTAGGTAGCTTTATGTGCTGGTAAGGGGAGTGTCTTGAACATTTGGAACGCATTAGATAGTTTCTCTTGCAACTGCAAGTATTCTTGTTTATGGCGTTTTTTGGTATTTGCGGTAAAAGCTATCACTTCACCTCGAAGGACCGTCTTGGCGGTTTGCCAAAAAAGGGAGGGGTTAGTGGAGGAATGGGATGCATTTATTTCTGCATAATTGTTCCATGCAGTCAGAAGTTTTTGTTTTAGACCCTGGGATTGAAACAAGTGGGATGGAAATCTCCAACTCGGAGGGGTGGTTTTACTTTTTGTCAGAACTAGTTTCGCAGTGATCAATGAGTGATCTGATAAAAGGGGGGGTTCTATCTCCACCGAGGCAAGTGAAGGAAACAGGGATTCAGCAAGTAATATATAGTCTATTCTGGACCAAGTATTGTGAGTTAGTGATAAGCAAGTAAATTCTCTCTCCGTTGGATTGAGTGTCCTCCAGGAATCTATTAAGTTAAGATCTTTGCTAAGGAATGGGACACCCAATCTAGGGAGAGGAGTCTGCCGTTTGGAGGGAGGGGATCTGTCTAGATATTGAGAAGATATTAAGTTTAGATCTCCACATACTATCAGGGAGGAGGCGTCATATTTATGTAAATGTGTAAGGAGTTCCACAAAAAAGGATTTTTTATATTGAGTAGGAGCATACACATTGCAAATAGAGAAGGAGGTACCTGTATGGGAAAGGGATATAGTCTGGTATCTACCAAGCGGGTCAGAAAAGGCTGACGTAACCTGCAAGTTTAAAGCTTTTTTTGCTAAGACTGCCACCCCACATGACTTAGTATTAAAGGACGCTGAACCTAAGACAGACCAACCCAAAATTTGTAACTTTTTCACTTCATCTGGCATCAAATGAGTTTCCTGTAAGCATATAAGATCAACATTGCGTTTGTTAAGGTAGGTAAAGAGTTTTCGGCGTTTAGCAGGTGTATGAATCCCTCTAATATTAAGAGAGCCTATATTAAGAGACATTAAAGTGGTATTTGAATAATAATTGCAAAGGAAAGTCAGAGAGAGAAAAGTAAAGAGAGAGGAGGGAAAAAACACAGGGGAAAGGGGAGACGCAAGACATAAGGAACAAAACCATTCCTACAAAAAGACTAATTGACCTCCAGAAAAATCCCTGGTACCCAAACCGGTACGATTCTAGATATCAGGGAGGGGTCTTTCAATAATAAAATTTCAAAACAATCAAGAACGGCAGAGCTCCGCTCTCCGAGCTGCTTAAACATATAATTTTCCAAACTCAGGTAAGTAGATCCACTAAGCGTGGGCTATCTTCCTATTATAACATTATTATGTTATATAAGTGTATATATGGGTACAAAACTTGTGATATCAGACAAGGGTGCACACTCATCAGGTGTAAGATTGAGTGTACGGTGTATGTCTCGTTTCAAGGATCCAAAGTCAAATTCCCGGTATCAGGTTAGCAAGTGCTTCACACAGCCATATCATCAGGTTCTACCGTGGGATCAGTTCCTATTTCGTCTGACTCTTCCTTGAGATAAGCTGCAGCATCTGCTGCGTTAGAAAAATCAGCAAAGCCTGACGTTGTGAAAATTCTAAGCTTGGCTGGGAATAACATATGAAACTTGCGGTTTGTTTGTATCAGCGTAGTACAGACCGTTGAGAAGGATCGTCTCACTCTGGAAAGCTCTACAGAAAAATCCTGGAAAAGTCTCAGGGTATGGGATTCCCAAACGAGGGGGTTGTGTTTTCTAGAAGCAGACCAAAGCACCTGTTTATGCAAGTAATTCAGTGTTTTAAAAATGACAACCCTCGGTTTATGTGCTGAAGTAGGTTTAACTTCTCCCATCCTGTGTACTCTTTCAATCACTATATCTGAGCATTCAGATTTTACATGTAGTAATTCAGGTAGTGTATGACGGACAAAAAATTCTAACTGCGCCCCTTTGATAGATTCAGGGAGCCCGGTGATACGCAGGTTGTTACGTCGTGACCTGTTTTCAATATTGTCAAGCTTATCAGCCATGCGTTTGTTATCTAATAGCAAGTCTTTGACTGACTTTTGTAGCGTGTGGATATCATCCATGTTTTGGCTTATGTGTGCCTCTGCCCCTGATATGCGGTCAGACATGCGGGAAATCTGTGTAGTTATGTCTGCAACTGCCTTCTGTAATAACGGCGCCATAGTGGCTTGCATAGCCTTGGTAAGTTCATCATATGTGAGGGATGCTGTGATATTACCTTCCGGCATACTTTTGATCCCTTCCGCGGCTGAGATAGCTTTCTTCGCCGCTGGCGTCCCCGGACCCTTGTCTGTGTCAGGCGCCATGTTATGGTCGCCACGACGCTTCTCCTGGCGCTGCTGCTGCATTACCGGAGGTTGCTTTGCGGGCGGTGGTGGGCTCATGAACTTGTCCATAGCTATACCCGATCTGTTAGGGGACCGGGAGCGGTGTCTAGCTGCGGCCGACAGGGTTAAGGCTGAGTATAGCAGCGTGGAGAGCGGAGCTACAGGGAGAAGCTGTTCACTCTCCCATGCCGGAACCGGAAGTGCCTTTATAAAATGACTTAATCAAATCTGACTCTGATTGCATCAGAGAAGGCCAGGTACCCTACACTATAAGAGGTGGTTTGAAATTTTGACTTGTCTACTTAAAGATCACCAAAATTTGATCACATGGTCAGTTACGTCCCTGGGTGGGATTGAACCACCAACCTTTCGGTTAACAGCTGAATGCTCTAACCGATTGCCCCACAGAGACAGCTTGCAAAAGCATGTACTGACAAAGGCTAAAAAGCATTCATCTAGAAAGTTTCCTAGAAAAAGGTTAAAAAGGCAATAATCTGGAGAGTTTTGCAAGATTTTTCTTCCATTGACCAATGAAGAAACACATTGGTACTTTCACATGATGAGTGAGTACTTCAGGATCTCTTACACTTACATGAGCAGCAGAGTGGCGCAGCGGAAGCGTGCTGGGCCCATAACCCAGAGGTCGATGGATCGAAACCATCCTCTGCTATGTGCACTTATTTTTTTGTTAATTAAATTCTTCCAAAACTGGGATTGATATTTTGACTCTTTTATTTTTACTTAAAGTACAATAACTTTTAACATTTTAATTTGTTTTAATAGTATATTGACAGCATTGTTTTCTTTCAGAAATCCACTTAATTTTCTTTACCCTATTACTGAAATGGTAATTGACAAAAACAAGCTACATTGTCACCAGAAGAGCAATGCAAAATGTACAATTGATATTTCAAAATCATCTTTCCAGCTTGAATTTCAATGACGCATTGGGGCAACAATTTTGTGAGAAACATCTTCACCCTTAAATAAAGATTTTCTTAACTTCTTACCTGTGTGCTGATTAGATATCACCTGGTTTTCACATTAAACAGATTCCCACTTGAGAAAGCAGCAAGGATGCAGTGAGGTTTATGTTTCCTGGTGTCAACCTGTATTATTTCAGTGGACATTGTAATAAGGATGCATCTTGCTGCCTTTCCAATGAAGCAAGTTTTAATCAGTAATAGGTGAAAAACCATTCCTACAAAGGTGTTAATCAGAGACTTGGCTTTGTGGACACTTTTCAGAGAGCAAATGTGTTAGCATAAAAATAAAGCCATAAAATGGAGAGCTGATTAATCACTCAATTGGATTTCTCTGCCTGCATAATTTTTTTTCTCTGCAACCCCATGCTAAATTGTGCTTCCTGTTTTTTATAAAATGACTTAATCAAATCTGACTCTGATTGCATCAGAGAAGGCCAGGTACCCTACACTATAATAGGTGGTTTGAAATTTTGACTTGTCTACTTAAAGATCACCAAAATTTGATCACACGGTCAATAACATCCCTGGGTGGGATTGAACTACCAACCTTTAGGTTAACAGCAGAATGCGCTTACCGATTGCGCCACAGAGACAGCTTGCAAAAGCATGTACTGACAAAGGCTAAAAAGCATTCATCTAGAAAGTTTCCTAGAAAAAGCTTAAAAAGGCAATAATCTGGAGAGTTTTGCAAGATTTTTCTTCCATTGACCAACAAAGAAACACATTAGTACTTTCACATGATGAGTGAGTACATCAGGATCTCTGACACTAACATGAGCAGCAGAGTGGCGCAGCGGAAGCGTGCTGGGCCCATAACCTAGAGGTCGATGGATCGAAACCATCCTCTGCTATGTGCACTTAATTTTTTGTTAATTAAATTCTTCCAAAACTGGGATTGATATTTTGACTCTTTTATTTTTACTTAAAGTACAATAACTTTTAACATTTTAATTTGTTTTAATAGTATATTGACAGCATTGTTTTCTTTCAGAAATCCACTTAATTTTCTTTACCCTATTACTGAAATGGTAATTGACAAAAACAAGCTACATTGTCACCAGAAGAGCAATGCAAAATGTACAATTGATATTTCAAAATCATCTTTCCAGCTTGAATTTAAATGATGCATTGGGGCAATGATTTTCTGTGAAACATCTTCACCCTTAAATAAATATTTTCTTAACTTCTTACCTGTGTGCTGATTAGATATCACCTGGTTTTCACATTAAACAGATTCCCACTTGAGAAAGCAGCAAGGATGCAGTGAGGTTTATGTTTCCTGGTGTCAACCTGTATTATTTCAGTGGACATTGTAATGAGGATGCATCTTGCTGCCTTTCCAATGAAGCAAGTTTTAATCAGTAATAGGTGAAAAACCATTCCTACAAAGGTGTTAATCAGAGACTTGGCTTTGTGGACACTTTTCAAAGAGCAAATGTGTTAGCATAAAAATAAAGCCATATCAGCTATTAATCACTCAATTGGATTTCTCTGCCTGCATATTTTTTTTTCTCTGCAACCCAATGCTAAATTGTGCTTCCTGTTTTTTATAAAATGACTTAATCAAATCTGATTGCATCAGAGAAGGCCAGGTACCCTACACTATAAGAGGTGGTTTGAAATTTTGACTTGTCTACTTAAAGATCACCAAAATTTGATCACACGGTCAATAACATCCCTGGGTGGGATTGAACCACCAACCTTTAGGTTAACTGCCGAATGCGCTTACCGATTGCGCCACAGAGACAGCTTGCAAAAGCATGTACTGACAAAGGCTAAAAAGCATTCATCTAGAAAGTTTCCTAGAAAAAGGTTAAAAAGGCAATAATCTGGAGAGTTTTGCAAGATTTTTCTTCCATTGACCAACGAAGAAACACATTGGTAATTTCACATGATGAGTGAGTACTTCAGGATCTCTGACACTAACATGAGCAGCAGAGTGGCGCAGCGGAAGCGTGCTGGGCCCATAACCCAGAGGTCGATGGATCGAAACCATCCTCTGCTATGTGCACTTAATTTTTTGTTAATTAAATTCTTCCAAAACTGGGATTGATATTTTGACTCTTTTATTTTTACTTAAAGTACAATAACTTTTAACATTTTAATTTGTTTTAATAGTATATTGACAGCATTGTTTTCTTTCAGAAATCCACTTAATTTTCTTTACCCTATTACTGAAATGGTAATTGACAAAAACAAGCTACATTGTCACCAGAAGAGCAATGCAAAATGTACAATTGATATTTCAAAATCATCTTTCCAGCTTGAATTTCAATGATGCATTGGGGCAACGATTTTGTGAGAAACATCTTCACCCTTAAAGAAAGATTTTCTTAACTTCTTACCTGTGTGCTGATTAGATATCACCTGGTTTTCACATTAAACAGATTCCCACTTGAGAAAGCAGCAAGGATGCAGTGAGGTTTATGTTTCCTGGTGTCAACCTGTATTATTTCAGTGGACATTGTAATGAGGATGCATCTTGCTGCCTTTCCAATGAAGCAAGTTTTAATCAGTAATAGGTGAAAAACCATTCCTACAAAGGTGTTAATCAGAGACTTGGCTTTGTGGACACTTTTCAGAGAGCAAATGTGTTAGCATAAAAATAAAGCCATAAAATGGAGAGCTGATTAATCACTCAATTGGATTTCTCTGCCTGCATAATTTTTTTTCTCTGCAACCCCATGCTAAATTGTGCTTCCTGTTTTTTATAAAATGACAATCAAATCTGACTGCATCAGAGAAGGCCAGGTACCCTACACTATAAGAGGTGATTTGAAATTTTGACTTGTCTACTTAAAGATCACCAAACTTTGATCACACGGTCAGTTACGTCCCTGGGTGGGATTGAACCACCAACCTTTCGGTTAACAGCCGAATGCGCTAACTGATTGCGCCACAGAGACAGCTTGCAAAAGCATGTACTGACAAAGGCTAAAAAGCATTCATCTAGAAAGTTTCCTAGAAAAAGGTTAAAAAGGCAATAATCTGGAGAGTTTTGCAAGATTTTTCTTCCATTGACCAACAAAGAAACACATTGGTACTTTCACATGATGAGTGAGTACTTCAGGATCTCTTACACTTACATGAGCAGCAGAGTGGCGCAGCGGAAGCGTGCTGGGCCCCTAACCTAGAGGTCGATGGATTAAAACCATCCTCTGCTATGTGCACTTAATTTTTTGTTAATTAAATTCTTCCAAAACTGGGATTGATATTTTGACTCTTTTATTTTAACTTAAAGTACAATAACTTTTAACATTTTAATTTGTTTTAATAGTATATTGACAGCATTGTTTTCTTTCAGTAATCCACTTAATTTTCTTTACCCTATTACTGAAATGGTAATTGACAAAAACAAGCTACATTGTCACCAGAAGAGCAATGCAAAATGTACAATTGATATTTCAAAATCATCTTTCCAGCTTGAATTTAAATGATGCATTGGGGCAATGATTTTGTGAGAAACATCTTCACCCTTAAATAAAGATTTTCTTAACTTCTTACCTGTGTGCTGGTTAGATATCACCTGGTTTTCACATTAAACAGATTCCCACTTGAGAAAGCAGCAAGGATGCAGTGAGGTTTATGTTTCCTGGTGTCAACCTGTATTATTTCAGTGGACATTGTAATGAGGATGCATCTTGCTGCCTTTCCAATGAAGCAAGTTTTAATCAGTAATAGGTGAAAAACCATTCCTACAAAGGTGTTAATCAGAGACTTGGCTTTGTGGACACTTTTCAGAGAGCAAATGTGTTAGCATAAAAATAAAGCCATAAAATGGAGAGCTGATTAATCACTCAATTGGATTTCTCTGCCTGCATAATTTTTTTTCTCTGCAACCCCATGCTAAATTGTGCTTCCTGTTTTTTATAAAATGACTTAATCAAATCTGACTCTGATTGCATCAGAGAAGGCCAGGTACCCTACACTATAAGAGGTGGTTTGAAATTTTGACTTGTCTACTTAAAGATCACCAAAATTTGATCACACGGTCAATAACATCCCTGGGTGGTATTGAACCACCAACCTTTAGGTTAAAAGCCGAATGCACTTACCGATTGCGCCACAGAGACAGCTTGCAAAAGCTTGTACTGACAAAGGCTAAAAAGCATTCATCTAGAAAGTTTCCTAGAAAAAGGTTAAAAAGGCAATAATCTGGAGAGTTTTGCAAGATTTTTCTTCCATTGACCAATGAAGAAACACATTGGTACTTTCACATGATGAGTGAGTACTTCAGGATCTCTGACACTAACATGAGCAGCAGAGTGGCGCAGCAGAAGTGTGCTGGGCCCATAACCCAGAGGTCGATGGATCGAAACCATCCTCTGCTATGTTCACTTATTTTTTTGTTAATTAAATTCTTCCAAAACTGGGATTGATATTTTGACTCTTTTATTTTAACTTAAAGTACAATAACTTTTAACATTTTCATTTGTTTTAATAGTATATTGACAGCATTGTTTTCTTTCAGAAATCCACTTAATTTTCTTTACCCTATTACTGAAACGGTAAATGACAAAAACAAGCTACATTGTCACCAGAAGAGCAATGCAAAATGTACAATTGATATTTCAAAATCATCTTTCCAGCTTGAATTTCAATGATGCATTGGGGCAACGATTTTGTGAGAAACATCTTCACCCTTAAATAAAGATTTTCTTAACTTCTTACCTGTGTGCTGATTAGATATCACCTGGTTTTCACATTAAACAGATTCCCACTTGAGAAAGCAGCAAGGATGCAGTGAGGTTTATGTTTCCTGGTGTCAACCTGTATTATTTCAGTGGACATTGTAATGAGGATGCATCTTGCTGCCTTTCCAATGAAGCAAGTTTTAATCAGTAATAGGTGAAAAACCATTCCTACAAAGGTGTTAATCAGAGACTTGGCTTTGTGGATACTTTTCAGAGAGAAAATGTGTTAGCATAAAAATAAAGCAATAAAATGGAGAGCTGATTAATCACTCAATTGGATTTCTCTGCCTGCATAATTTTTTTTCTCTGCAACCCCATGCTAAATTGTGCTTCCTGTTTTTTATAAAATGACTTCATCAAATCTGACTCTGATTGCATCAGAGAAGGCCAGGTACCCTACACTATAAGAGGTGGTTTGAAATTTTGACTTGTCTACTTAAAGATCACCAAAATTTGATCACACGGTCAGTTACGTCCCTGGGTGGGATTGAACCACCAACCTTTCGTTTAACAGCCCAATGCGCTTACCGATTGCGCCACAGAGACAGCTTGCAAAAGCATGTGCTGATAAAGGCTAAAAAGCATTCATCTAGAAAGTTTCCTAGAAAAAGGTTAAAAAGGCAATAATCTGGAGAGTTTTGCAAGATTTTTCTTCCATTGAGCAACGAAGAAACACATTGGTACTTTCACATGATGAGTGAGTACTTCAGGATCTCTTACACTTACATGAGCAGCAGAGTGGCGCAGCAGAAGCGTGCTGGGCCCATAACCTAGAGGTCGATGGATCGAAACCATCCTCTGCTATGTGCACTTAATTTTTTGTTAATTAAATTCTTCCAAAACTGGGATTGATATTTTGACTCTTTTATTTTTACTTAAAGTACAATAACTTTTAACATTTTAATTTGTTTTAATAGTATATTGACAGCATTGTTTTCTTTCAGAAATCCACTTAATTTTCTTTACCCTATTACTGAAATGGTAATTGACAAAAACAAGCTACATTGTCACCAGAAGAGCAATGCAAAATGTACAATTGATATTTCAAAATCATCTTTCCAGCTTGAATTTAAATGATGCATTGGGGCAATGATTTTGTGAGAAACATCTTCACCCTTAAATAAAGATTTTCTTAACTTCTTACCTGTGTGCTGATTATATATCACCTGGTTTTCACATTAAACAGATTCCCACTTGAAAAAGCAGCAAGGATGCAGTGAGGTTTATGTTTCCTGGTGTCAACCTGTATTATTTCAGTGGACATTGTAATGAGGATGCATCTTGCTGCCTTTCCAATGAAGCAAGTTTTAATCAGTAATAGGTGAAAAACCATTCCTACAAAGGTGTTAATCAGAGACTTGGCTTTGTGGACACTTTTCAAAGAGCAAATGTGTTAGCATAAAAATAAAGCCATAAAATGGAGAGCTGATTAATCACTCAATTGGATTTCTCTGCCTGCATAATTTTTTTTCTCTGCAACCCCATGCTAAATTGTGCTTCCTGTTTTTTATAAAATGACTTAATCAAATCTGACTCTGATTGCATCAGAGAAGGCCAGGTACCCTACACTATAAGAGGTGGTTTGAAATTTTGACTTGTCTACTTAAAGATTACCAAAATTTGATCACACGGTCAATAACATACCTGGGTGGGATTGAACCACCAACCTTTAGGTTAACAGCCGAATGCGCTTACCGATTGCGCCACAGAGACAACTTGCAAAAGCATGTACTGACAAAGGCTAAAAAGCATTCATCTAGAAAGTTTCCTAGAAAAAGGTTAAAAAGGCAATAATCTGGAGAGTTTTGCAAGATTTTTCTTCCATTGACCAACGAAGAAACACATTGGTACTTTCACATGATGAGTGAGTACTTCAGGATCTCTGACACTAACATGAGCAGCAGAGTGGTGCAGCGGAAGCGTGCTGGGCCCATAACCCAGAGGTCGATGGATCGAAACCATCCTCTGCTATGTGCACTTAATTTTTTGTTAATTAAATTCTTCCAAAACTGGGATTGATATTTTGACTCTTTTATTTTTACTTAAAGTACAATAACTTTTAACATTTTAATTTGTTTTAATAGTATATTGACAGCATTGTTTTCTTTCAGAAATCCACTTAATTTTCTTTACCCTATTGCTGAAATGGTAATTGACAAAAACAAGCTACATTGTCACCAGAAGAGCAATGCAAAATGTACAATTGATATTTCAAAATCATCTTTCCAGCTTGAATTTCAATGATGCATTGGGGCAACGATTTTGTGAGAAACATCTTCACCCTTAAAGAAATATTTTCTTAACTTCTTACCTGTGTGCTGATTAGATATCACCTGGTTTTCACATTAAACAGATTCCCACTTGAGAAAGCAACAAGGATGCAGTGAGGTGTATGTTTCCTGGTGTCAACCTGTATTATTTCAGTGGACATTGTAATGAGGATGCATCTTGCTGCCTTTCCAATTAAGCAAGTTTTAATCAGTAATAGGTGAAAAACCATTCCTGCAAAGGTGTTAATCAGAGACTTGGCTTTGTGGACACTTTTCAGAGAGCAAATGTGTTAGCATAAAAATAAAGCCATAAAATGGAAAGCTGATTAATCACTCAATTGGATTTCTCTGCCTGCATAATTTTTTTTCTCTGCAACCCCATGCTAAATTGTGCTTCCTGTTTTTTATAAAATTACTTAATCAAATCTGACTCTGCATCAGAGAAGGCCAGATACCCTACACTATAAGAGGTGGTTTGAAATTTTGACTTGTCTACTTAAAGATCACCAAAATTTGATCACACGGTCAGTTACTTCCCTGGGTGGGATTGAACAACCAACCTTTCGGTTAACAGCCGAATGCGCTTACCGATTGCGCCACAGAGACAGCTTGCAAAAGCATGTGCTGATAAAGGCTAAAAAGCATTCATCTAGAAAGTTTCCTAGAAAAAGGTTAAAAAGGCAATAATCTGGAGAGTTTTGCAAGATTTTTCGTCCATTGACCAACGAAGAAACACATTGGTACTTTTACATGATGAGTGAGTACTTCAGGATCTCTGACACTAACATGAGCAGCAGAGTGGCGCAGTGGAAGCGTGCTGGGCAAATAACCCAGAGGTCGATGGATCGAAACCATCCTCTGCTATGTGCACTTATGTTTTTGTTAATTAAATTCTTCCAAAACTGGGATTGATATTTTGACTCTTTTATTTTTACTTAAAGTACAATAACTTTTAACATTTTAATTTGTTTTAATAGTATATTGACAGCATTGTTTTCTTTCAGAAATCCACTTAATTTTCTTTACCCTATTACTGAAATGGTAATTGACAAAAACAAGCTACATTGTCACCAGAAGAGCAATGCAAAATGTACAATTGATATTTCAAAATCATCTTTCCAGCTTGAATTTCAATGATGCATTGGGGCAACGATTTTGTGAGAAACATCTTCACCCTTAAAGAAAGATTTTCTTAACTTATTACCTGTGTGCTGATTAGATATCACCTGGTTTTCACATTAAACAGATTCCAACTTGAGAAAGCAGCAAGGATGCAGTGAGGTTTATGTTTCCTGGTGTCAACCTGTATTATTTCAGTGGACATTGTAATGAGGATGCATCTTGCTGCCTTTCCAATGAAGCAAGTTTTAATCAGTAATAGGTGAAAAACCATTCCTACAAAGGTGTTAATCAGAGACTTGGCTTTGTGGACACTTTTCAGAGAGCAAATGTGTTAGCATAAAAATAAAGCCATAAAATGGAGAGCTGATTAATCACTCAATTCGATTTCTCTGCCTGCATAATTTTTTTTCTCTGCAACCCCTTGCTAAATTGTGCTTCCTGTTTTTTATAAAATGACTTAATAAAATCTGACTCTGATTGCATCAGAGAAGGCCAGGTACCTTACACTATAAGAGGTGGTTTGAAATTTTGACTTGTCTACTTAAAGATCACCAAGATTTGATCACACGGTCAGTTACGTCCCTGGGTGGGATTGAATCACCAACCTTTCGGTTAACAGCCGAATGCGCTTACCGATTGCGCCACAGAGACAGCTTGCAAAAGCATGTACTGACAAAGGCTAAAAAGCATTCATCTAGAAAGTTTCCTAGAAAAAGGTTAAAAAGGCAATAATCTGGAGAGTTTTGCAAGATTTTTCTTCCATTGACCAACGAAGAAACACATTGGTACTTTCACATGATGAATGAGTACTTCAGGATCTCTTACACTTACATGAGCAGCAGAGTGGCGCAGCGGAAGCGTGCTGGTCCCTTAACCCAGAGGTCGATGGATCGAAACCATCCTCTGTTATGTGCACTTATTTTTTTGTTAATTAAATTCTTCCAAAACTGGGATTGATATTTTGACTCTTTTATTTTTACTTAAAGTACAATAACTTTTAACATTTTAATTTGTTTTAATAGTATATTGACAGCATTGTTTTCTTTCAGAAATCCACTTAATTTTCTTTACCCTATTACTGAAATGGTAATTGACAAAAACAAGCTACATTGTCACCAGAAGAGCAATGCAAAATGTACAATTGATATTTCAAAATCATCTTTCCAGCTTGAATTTCAATGATGCATTGGGGCAATGATTTTGTGAGAAACATCTTCACCCTTAAATAAAGATTTTCTTAACTTCTTACCTGTGTGCTGATTAGATATCACCTGGTTTTCACATTAAACAGATTCCCACTTGAGAAAGCAGCAAGGATGCAGTGAGGTTTATGTTTCCTGGTGTCAACCTGTATTATTTCAGTGGACATTGTAATGAGGATACATCTTGCTGCCTTTCCAATGAAGCAAGTTTTAATCAGTAATAGGTGAAAAACCATTCCTACAAAGGTGTTAATCAGAGACTTGGCTCTGTGGACACTTTTCAGAGAGCAAATGTGTTAGCATAAAAATAAAGCCATAAAATGGAGAGCTGATTAATCACTCAATTGGATTTCTCTGCCTGCATATTTTTTTTTCTCTGCAACCCCATGCAAAATTTTGCTTCCTGTTTGTTATAAAATGACTTAATCAAATCTGACTGCATCAGAGAAGGCCAGGTACCCTACACTATAAGAGGTGGTTTGAAATTTTGACTTGTCTACTTAAAGATCACCAAAATTTGATCACACGGTCAATAACATCCCTGGGTGGGATTGAACCACCAACCTTTAGGTTAACAGCTGAATGCGCTTACCGATTGCGCCACAGAGACAGCTTGCAAAAGCATGTACTGACAAAGGCTAAAAAGCATTCATCTAGAAAGTTTCCTAGTAAAAGGTTAAAAAGGCAATAATCTGGAGAGTTTTGCAAGATTTTTCTTCCATTGACCAACGAAGAAACACATTGGTACTTTCACATGATGAGTGAGTACATCAGGATCTCTGACACTAACATGAGCAGCAGAGTGGCGCAGCGGAAGCGTGCTGGGCCCATAACCCAGAGGTCGATGGATCGAAACCATCCTCTGCTATGTGCACTTATTTTTTTGTTAATTAAATTCTTCCAAAACTGGGATTGATATTTTGACTCTTTTATTTTTACTTAAAGTACAATAACTTTTAACATTTTAATTTGTTTTAATAGTATATTGACAGCATTGTTTTCTTTCAGAAATCCACTTAATTTTCTTTACCCTATTACTGAAATGGTAATTGACAAAAACAAGCTACATTGTCACCAGAATAGCAATGCAAAATGTACAATTGATATTTCAAAATCATCTTTCCAGCTTGAATTTCAATAAATGCATTGGGGCAATGATTTTGTGAGAAACATCTTCACCCTTAAATAAAGATTTTCTTAACTTCTTACCTATGTGCTGATTAGATATCACCTGGTTTTCACATTAAACAGATTCCCACTTGAGAAAGCAGCAAGGATGCAGTGAGGTTTATGTTTCCTTGTGTCAACCTGTATTATTTCAGTGGACATTGTAATGAGGATGCATCTTGCTGCCTTTCCAATGAAGCAGGTTTTAATCAGTAATAGGTGAAAAACCATTCCTACAAAGGTGTTAATCAGAGACTTGGCTTTGTGGACACTTTTCAGAGAGCAAATGTGTTAGCATAAAAATAAAGCCATAAAATGGAGAGCTGATTAATCACTCAATTGGATTTCTCTGCCTGCATAATTTTTTTTCTCTGCAACCCCATGCTAAATTGTGCTTCCTGTTTTTTTATAAAACGACTTAATCAAATCTGACTCTGATTGCATCAGAGAAGGCCAGGTACCCTACACTATAAGAGGTGGTTTGAAATTTTGACTTGTCTACTTAAAGATCACCAAAATTTGATCACACGGTCAATAACATCCCTGGGTGGGATTGAACCACCAACCTTTAGGTTAACAGCCGAATGCGCTAACCGATTGCGCCACAGATACAGCTTGCGAAAGTGTGTACTGACAAAGGCTAAAAAGCATTCATCTAGAAAGTTTCCTAGAAAAAGGATAAAAAGGCAATAATCTGGAGAGTTTTGCAAGATTTTTCTTCCATTGACCAACGAAGAAACACATTGGTACTTTCACATGATGAGTGAGTACATCAGGATCTCTGACACTAACATGAGCAGCAGAGTGGCGCAGCGGAAGCGTGCTGGGCCCATAACCCAGAGGTCGATGGATCGAAACCATCCTATGCTATGTGCACTTAATTTTTTGTTAATTAAATTCTTCCAAAACTGGGATTGATATTTTGACTCTTTTATTTTTACTTAAAGTACAATAACTTTTAACATTTTAATTTGTTTTAATAGTATATTGACAGCATTGTTTTCTTTCAGAAATCCACTTAATTTTCTTTACCCTATTACTGAAATGGTAATTGACAAAAACAAGCTACATTGTCACCAGAAGAGCAATGCAAAATGTACAATTGATATTTCAAAATCATCTTTCCAGCTTGAATTTCAATGATGCATTGGGGCAACGATTTTGTGAGAAACATCTTCACACTTAAAGAAAGATTTTCTTAACTTCTTACCTGTGTGCTGATTAGATATCACCTGGTTTTCACATTAAACAGATTCCCACTTGAGAAAGCAGCAAGGATGCAGTGAGGTTTATGTTTCCTGGTGTCAACCTGTATTATTTCAGTGGACATTGTAATGAGGATGCATCTTGCTGCCTTTCCAATGAAGCAAGTTTTAATCAGTAATAGGTGAAAAACCATTCCTACAAAGGTGTTAATCAGAGACTTGGCTTTGTGGACACTTTTCAAAGAGCAAATGTGTTAGCATAAAAATAAAGCCATAAAATGGAGAGCTGATTAATCACTCAATTGGATTTCTCTGCCTGCATAATTTTTTTTCTCTGCAACCCCATGCTAAATTGTGCTTCCTGTTTTTTATAAAATGACTTCATCAAATCTGACTGCATCAGAGAAGGCCAGGTACCCTACACTATAAGAGGTGGTTTGAAATTTTGACTTGTCTACTTAAAGATCACCAAAATTTGATCACACGGTCAATAACATCCCTGGGTGGGATTGAACCACCAACCTTTAGGTTAACAGCCGAATGCGCTTACCGATTGCGCCACAGAGACAGCTTGCAAAAGCATGTACTGACAAAGGCTAAAAAGCATTCATCTAGAAAGTTTCCTAGAAAAAGGTTAAAAAGGTAATAATCTGGAGAGTTTTGCAAGATTTTTCTTCCATTGACCAACGAAGAAACACATTGGTACTTTCACATGATGAGTGAGTACATCAGGATCTCTGACACTAACATGAGCAGCAGAGTGGCGCAGCGGAAGCGTGCTGGGCCCGTAAACCAGAGGTCGATGGATCGAAACCATCCTCTGCTATGTGCACTTAATTTTTTGTTAATTAAATTCTTCCAAAACTGGGATTGATATTTTGACTCTTTTATTTTTACTTAAAGTACAATAACTTTTAACATTTTAATTTGTTTTAATAGTATATTGACAGCATTGTTTTCTTTCAGAAATCCACTTAATTTTCTTTACCCTATTACTGAAATGGTAATTGACAAAAACAAGCTACATTGTCACCAGAAGAGCAATGCAAAATGTACAATTGATATTTCAAAATCATCTTTCCAGCTTGAATTTCAATGATGCATTGGGGCAATGATTTTGTGAGAAACATCTTCACCCTTAAATAAAGATTTTCTGAACTTCTTACCTGTGTGCTGATTAGATATCACCTGGTTTTCACATTAAACAGATTCCCACTTGAGAAAGCAGCAAGGATGCAGTGAGGTTTATGTTTCCTGGTGTCAACCTGTATTATTTCAGTGGACATTGTAATGAGGATACATCTTGCTGCCTTTCCAATGAAGCAAGTTTTAATCAGTAATAGGTGAAAAACCATTCCTACAAAGGTGTTAATCAGAGACTTGGCTCTGTGGACACTTTTCAGAGAGCAAATGTGTTAGCATAAAAATAAAGCCATAAAATGGAGAGCTGATTAATCACTCAATTGGATTTCTCTGCCTGCATAATTTTTTTTCTCTGCAACCCCATGCTAAATTGTGCTTCCTGTTTTTTATAAAATGACTTCATCAAATCTGACTGCATCAGAGAAGGCCAGGTACCCTACACTATAAGAGGTGGTTTGAAATTTTGACTTGTCTACTTAAAGATCACCAAAATTTGATCACACGGTCAATAACATCCCTGGGTGGGATTGAACCACCAACCTTTAGGTTAACAGCCGAATGCGCTTACCGATTGCGCCACAGAGACAGCTTGCAAAAGCATGTACTGACAAAGGCTAAAAAGCATTCATCTAGAAAGTTTCCTAGAAAAAGGTTAAAAAGGCAATAATCTGGAGAGTTTTGCAAGATTTTTCTTCCATTGACCAACGAAGAAACACATTGGTACTTTCACATGATGAGTGAGTACATCAGGATCTCTGACACTAACATGAGCAGCAGAGTGGCGCAGCGGAAGCGTGCTGGGCCCATAACCCAGAGGTTGATGGATCGAAACCATCCTCTACTATGTGCACTTAATTTTTTGTTAATTAAATTCTTCCAAAACTGGGATTGATATTTTGACTCTTTTATTTTTACTTAAAGTACAATAACTTTTAACATTTAAATTTGTTTTAATAGTATATTGACAGCATTGTTTTCTTTCAGAAATCCACTTAATTTTCTTTACCCTATTACTTAAATGGTAATTGACAAAAACAAGCTACATTGTCACCAGAAGAGCAATGCAAAATGTACAATTGATATTTCAAAATCATCTTTCCAGCTTGAATTTCAATGATGCATTGGGGCAACGATTTTGTGAGAAACATCTTCACCCTTAAAGAAAGATTTTCTTAACTTCTTACCTGTGTGCTGATTAGATATCACCTGGTTTTCACATTAAACAGATTCCCACTTGAGAAAGCAGCAAGGATGCAGTGAGGTTTATGTTTCCTGGTGTCAACCTGTATTATTTCAGTGGACATTGTAATGAGGATGCATCTTGCTGCCTTTCCAATGAAGCAAGTTTTAATCAGTAATAGGTGAAAAACCATTCCTACAAAGGTGTTAATCAGAGACTTGGCTTTGTGGACACTTTTCAAAGAGCAAATGTGTTAGCATAAAAATAAAGCCATAAAATGGAGAGCTGATTAATCACTCAATTGGATTTCTCTGCCTGCATAATTTTTTTTCTCTGCAACCCCATGCTAAATTGTGCTTCCTGTTTTTTATAAAATGATTTAATCAAATCTGACTGCATCAGAGAAGGCCAGATACCCTACACTATAAGAGGTGGTTTGAAATTTTGACTTGTCTACTTAAAGATCACCAAAATTTGATCACACGGTCAATTACGTCCCTGGGTGGGATTGAATAACCAACCTTTTGGTTAACAGCCGAACGCGCTAACCGATTGCACCACAGAGACAGCTTGCAAAAGCATGTACTGACAAAGGCTAAAAAGCATTCATCTAGAAAGTTTCCTAGAAAAAGGTTAAAAAGGCAATAATCTGGAGAGTTTTGCAAGATTTTTCTTCCATTGACCAATGAAGAAACACATTGGTACTTTCACATGATGAGTGAGTACTTCAGGATCTCTCACACTTACATGAGCAGCAGAGTGGCGCAGCGGAAGCGTGCTGGGCCCATAACCCAGAGGTTGATGGATCGAAACCATCCTCTGCTATGTGCACTTATTTTTTTGTTAATTAAATTCTTCCAAAACGGGATTGATATTTTGACTCTTTTATTTTTACTTCAAGTACAATAACTTTTAACATTTTAATTTGCTTTAATAGTATATTGACAGCATTGTTTTCTTTCAGAAATCCACTTAATTTTCTTTACCCTATTACTGAAATGGTAATTGACAAAAACAAGCTACATTGTCACCAGAAGAGCAATGCAAAATGTACAATTGATATTTCAAAATCATCTTTCCAGCTTGAATTTCAATGATGCATTGGGGCAATGATTTTGTGAGAAACATCTTCACCCTTAAATAAAGATTTTCTTAACTTCTTACCTGTGTGCTGATTAGATATCACCTGGTTTTCACATTAAACAGATTCCCACTTGAGAAAGCAGCAAGGATGCAGTGAGGTTTATGTTTCCTGGTGTCAACCTGTATTATTTCAGTGGACATTGTAATGAGGATGCATCTTGCTGCCTTTCCAATGAAGCAAGTTTTAATCAGTAATAGGTGAAAAACCATTCCTACAAAGGTGTTAATCAGAGACTTGGCTTTGTGGACACTTTTCAGAGAGCAAATGTGTTAGCATAAAAATAAAGCCATAAAATGGAGAGCTGATTAATCACTCAATTGGATTTCTCTGCCTGCATAATTTTTTTTCTCTGCAACCCCATGCTAAATTGTGCTTCCTGTTTTTTTATAAAACGACTTAATCAAATCTGACTCTGATTGCATCAGAGAAGGCCAGGTACCCTACACTATAAGAGGTGGTTTGAAATTTTGACTTGTCTACTTAAAGATCACCAAAATTTGATCACACGGTCAATAACATCCCTGGGTGGGATTGAACCACCAACCTTTAGGTTAACAGCCAAATGCGCTTACCGATTGCGCCACAGAGACAGCTTGCAAAAGCATGTACTGACAAAGGCTAAAAAGCATTCATCTAGAAAGTTTCCTAGAAAAAGGTTAAAAAGGCAATAATCTGGAGAGTTTTGCAAGATTTTTCTTCCATTGACCAACGAAGAAACACATTGGTACTTTCACATGATGAGTGAGTACATCAGGATCTCTGACACTAACATGAGCAGCAGAGTGGCGCAGCGGAAGCGTGCTGGGCCCATAACTCAGAGGTCGATGGATCGAAACCATCCTCTGCTATGTGCACTTAATTTTTTGTTAATTAAATTCTTCCAAAACTGGGATTGATATTTTGACTCATTTATTTTTACTTAAAGTACAATAACTTTTAACATTTTAATTTGTTTTAATAGTATATTGACAGCATTGTTTTCTTTCAGAAATCCACTTAATTTTCTTTACCCTATTACTGAAATGGTAATTGACAAAAACAAGCTACATTGTCACCAGAAGAGCAATGCAAAATGTACAATTGATATTTCAAAATCATCTTTCCAGCTTGAATTTCAATGATGCATTGGGGCAATGATTTTGTGAGAAACATCTTCACCCTTAAATAAAGATTTTCTTAACTTCTTACCTGTGTGCTGATTAGATATCACCTGGTTTTCACATTAAACAGATTCCCACTTGAGAAAGCAGCAAGGATGCAGTGAGGTTTATGTTTCCTGGTGTCAACCTGTATTATTTCAGTGGACATTGTAATGAGGATGCATCTTGCTGCCTTTCCAATGAAGCAAGTTTTAATCAGTAATAGGTGAAAAACCATTCCTACAAAGGTGTTAATCAGAGACTTGGCTTTGTGGACACTTTTCAGATAGCAAATGTGTTAGCATAAAAATAAAGCCATAAAATGGAGAGCTGATTAATCACTCAATTGGATTTCTCTGCCTGCATAATTTTTTTTCTCTGCAACCCCATGCTAAATTGTGCTTCCTGTTTTTTTATAAAACGACTTAATCAAATCTGACTCTGATTGCATCAGAGAAGGCCAGGTACCCTACACTATAAGAGGTGGTTTGAAATTTTGACTTGTCTACTTAAAGATCACCAAAATTTGATCACACGGTCAATAACATCCCTGGGTGGGATTGAACCACCAACCTTTAGGTTAACAGCCAAATGCGCTTACCGATTGCGCCACAGAGACAGCTTGCAAAAGCATGTACTGACAAAGGCTAAAAAGCATTCATCTAGAAAGTTTCCTAGAAAAAGGTTAAAAAGGCAATAATCTGGAGAGTTTTGCAAGATTTTTCTTCCATTGACCAACGAAGAAACACATTGGTACTTTCATATGATGAGTGAGTACTTCAGGATCTCTGACACTAGCATGAGCAGCAGAGTGGCGCAGCGGAAGCGTGCTGGGCCCATAACCCAGAGGTCGATGGATCGAAACCATCCTCTGCTATGTGCACTTATTTTTTTGTTAATTAAATTCTTCCAAAACGGGATTGATATTTTGACTCTTTTATTTTTACTTAAAGTACAATAACTTTTAACATTTTAATTTGTTTTAATAGTATATTGACAGCATTGTTTTCTTTCAGAAATCCACTTAATTTTCTTTACCCTATTACTGAAATGGTAATTGACAAAAACAAGCTACATTGTCACAAGAAGAGCAATGCAAAATGTTCAATTGATATTTCAAAATCATCTTTCCAGCTTGAATTTCAATGATGCATTGGGGCAACGATTTTGTGAGAAACATCTTCACACTTAAAGAAAGATTTTCTTAACTTCTTACCTGTGTGCTGATTAGATATCACCTGGTTTTCACATTAAACAGATTCCCACTTGAGAAAGCAGCAAGGATGCAGTGAGGTTTATGTTTCCTGGTGTCAACCTGTATTATTTCAGTGGACATTGTAATGAGGATGCATCTTGCTGCCTTTCCAATGAAGCAAGTTTTAATCAGTAATAGGTGAAAAACCATTCCTACAAAGGTGTTAATCAGAGACTTGGCTTTGTGGACACTTTTCAGAGAGCAAATGTGTTAGCATAAAAATAAAGCCATAAAATGGAGAGCTGATTAATCACTCAATTGGATTTCTCTGCCTGCATAATTTTTTTTCTCTGCACCCCCATGCTAAATTGTGCTTCCTGTTTTTTATAAAATTACTTAATCAAATCTGACTCTGATTGCATCAGAGAAGGCCAGGTACCCTACACTATAAGAGGTGGTTTGAAATTTTGACTTGTCTACTTAAAGATCACCAAAATTTGATCACACGGTCAGTTATGTCCATGGGTGGGATTGAACCATCAACCTTTCGGTTAACAGCCGAATGCGCTAACCGATTGCGCCACAGAGACAGCTTGCAAAAGTATGTACTGACAAAGGCTAAAAAGCATTCATCTAGAAAGTTTCCTAGAAAAAGGTTAAAAAGGCAATAATCTGGAGAGTTTTGCAAGATTTTTCTTCCATTGACCAACGAAGAAACACATTGGTACTTTCACATGATGAGTGAGTACATCAGGATCTCTGACACTAACATGAGCAGCAGAGTGGCGCAGCGGAAGCGTGCTGGGCCCATAACCCAGAGGTCGATGGATCGAAACCATCCTCTGCTATGTGCACTTAATTTTTTGTTAATTAAATTCTTCCAAAACTGGGATTGATATTTTGACTCTTTTATTTTTACTTAAAGTACAATAACTTTTAACATTTTAATTTGTTTTAATAGTATATTGACAGCATTGTTTTCTTTCAGAAATCCACTTAATTTTCTTTACCCTATTACTGAAATGGTAATTGACAAAAACAAGCTACATTGTCACCAGAAGAGCAATGCAAAAAGTACAATTGCTATTTCAAAATCATCTTTCCAGCTTGAATTTCAATGATGCATTGGGGCAACGATTTTGTGAGAAACATCTTCACACTTAAAGAAAGATTTTCTTAACTTCTTACCTGTGTGCTGATTAGATATCACCTGGTTTTCACATTAAACAGATTCCCACTTGAGAAAGCAGCAAGGAGGCAGTGAGGTTTATGTTTCCTGGTGTCAACCTGTATTATTTCAGTGGACATTGTAATGAGGATGCATCTTGCTGCCTTTCCAATGAAGCAAGTTTTAATCAGTAATAGGTGAAAAAACATTCCTACAAAGGTGTTAATCAGAGACTTGGCTTTGTGGACACTTTTCAAAGAGCAAATGTGTTAGCATAAAAATAAAGCCATAAAATGGAGAGCTGATTAATCACTCAATTGGATTTCTCTGCCTGCATAATTTTTTTTCTCTGCACCCCCATGCTAAATTGTGCTTCCTGTTTTTTATAAAATGACTTCATCAAATCTGACTGCATCAGAGAAGGCCAGATACCCTACACTATAAGAGGTGGTTTGAAATTTTGACTTGTCTACTTAAAGATCACCAAAATTTGATCACACGGTCAATTACGTCCCTGGGTGGGATTGAATAACCAACCTTTTGGTTAACAGCCGAACGCGCTAAACGATTGCACCACAGAGACAGCTTGCAAAAGCATGTACTGACAAAGGCTAAAAAGAATTCATCTAGAAAGTTTCCTAGAAAAAGGTTAAGAAGGCAATAATCTGGAGAGTTTTGCAAGATTTTTCTTCCATTGACCAATGAAGAAACACATTGGTACTTTCACATGATGAGTGAGTACTTCAGGATCTCTTACACTTACATGAGCAGCAGAGTGGCACAGCGGAAGCGTGCTGGGCCCATAACCCAGAGGTTGATGGATCGAAACCATCCTCTGCTATGTGCACTTAATTTTTTGTTAATTAAATTCTTCCAAAACTGGGATTGATATTTTGACTCTTTTATTTTTACTTAAAGTACAATAACTTTTAACATTTTAATTTGTTTTAATAGTATATTGACAGCATTGTTTTCTTTCAGAAATCCACTTAATTTTCTTTACCCTATTACTGAAATGGTAATTGACAAAAACAAGCTACATTGTCACCAGAAGAGCAATGCAAAATGTACAATTGATATTTCAAAATCATCTTTCCAGCTTGAATTTCAATGATGCATTGGGGCAATGATTTTGTGAGAAACATCTTCACCCTTAAATAAAGATTTTCTTAACTTCTTACCTGTGTGCTGATTAGATATCACCTGGTTTTCACATTAAACAGATTCCCACTTGAGAAAGCAGCAAGGATGCAGTGAGGTTTATGTTTCCTGGTGTCAACCTGTATTATTTCAGTGGACATTGTAATGAGGATGCATCTTGCTGCCTTTCCAATGAAGCAAGTTTTAATCAGTAATAGGTGAAAAACCATTCCTACAAAGGTGTTAATCAGAGACTTGGCTTTGTGGACACTTTTCAGAGAGCAAATGTGTTAGCATAAAAATAAAGCCATAAAATGGAGAGCTGATTAATCACTCAATTGGATTTCTCTGCCTGCATAATTTTTTTTCTCTGCAACCCCATGCTAAATTGTGCTTCCTGTTTTTTTATAAAACGACTTAATCAAATCTGACTCTGATTGCATCAGAGAAGGCCAGGTACCCTACACTATAAGAGGTGGTTTGAAATTTTGACTTGTCTACTTAAAGATCACCAAAATTTGATCACACGGTCAATAACATCCCTGGGTGGGATTGAACCACCAACCTTTAGGTTAACAGCCAAATGCGCTTACCGATTGCACCACAGAGACAGCTTGCAAAAGCATGTACTGACAAAGGCTAAAAAGCATTCATCTAGAAAGTTTCCTAGAAAAAGGTTAAAAAGGCAATAATCTGGAGAGTTTTGCAAGATTTTTCTTCCATTGACCAACGAAGAAACACATTGGTGCTTTCATATGATGAGTGAGTACTTCAGGATCTCTGACACTAGCATGAGCAGCAGAGTGGCGCAGCGGAAGCGTGCTGGGCCCATAACCCAGAGGTCGATGGATCGAAACCATCCTCTGCTATGTGCTCTTATTTTTTTGTTAATTAAATTCTTCCAAAACGGGATTGATATTTTGACTCTTTTATTTTTACTTAAAGTACAATAACTTTTAACATTTTAATTTGTTTTAATAGTATATTGACAGCATTGTTTTCTTTCAGAAATCCACTTAATTTTCTTTACCCTATTACTGAAATGGTAATTGACAAAAACAAGCTACATTGTCACAAGAAGAGCAATGCAAAATGTTCAATTGATATTTCAAAATCATCTTTCCAGCTTGAATTTCAATGATGCATTGGGGCAACGATTTTGTGAGAAACATCTTCACACTTAAATAAAGATTTTCTTAACTTCTTACCTGTGTGCTGATTAGATATCACCTGGTTTTCACATTAAACAGATTCCCACTTGAGAAAGCAGCAAGGATGCAGTGAGGTTTATGTTTCCTGGTGTCAACCTGTATTATTTCAGTGGACATTGTAATGAGGATGCATCTTGCTGCCTTTCCAATGAAGCAAGTTTTAATCAGTAATAGGTGAAAAACCATTCCTACAAAGGTGTTAATCAGAGACTTGGCTTTGTGGACACTTTTCAGAGAGCAAATGTGTTAGCATAAAAATAAAGCCATAAAATGGAGAGCTGATTAATCACTCAATTGGATTTCTCT